>NW_020449152.1:564728-580551 GCF_003343035.1 Apteryx rowi | reverse complement strand
GGCCTCGGCTCCCCGCGGGGAAGGAGGCCGGGCAGCCGCTCGTCCGACCCGCTGACCGCTAGGCAGTAGCTGCAGCGGCTTGCAAAACGCCAGCATAACTCCTAATACTATTTCCTCATCGATGCTTTTTCTGTGCTACCCTGAACCCGCGCATTACTTTGAAGATTTGTAAGTTTAAGATCGTATTAAACATTTTCCAGCTTACATCAAGCATCCGAAGGGACATACTGCAAGTTTGCAATGGCAGCCCCTGCTTTACGCACGCCACTCACAGGCCTTTGCTCACCCTTTCAACACCCCATCAGTCGGGTAAAATTTGCAAATTACCCAGAGAGAAAAAATGACCTGACAAATACCTCCTAAGATACCAGTGTCCAAGAGGAATCAGAACTAAAATCTGTCACCCATCTGTTTTTTTATCATTCTTTGATCTTACACACACTGCTAAGGAAGAACTTTTAGGTTGTTTCTCTGTTACTCTAAAGTGGTTTCAGTGATAAAAGAAAGCATGGAAAAGACAAGTATTTGTAGCACCAAACCCTGAACACAAAAAGATAAAGTTAAATAATACAGTATTTTTGAAAAAGCATTAAATTTTACAGCATTAGTTTCCTGGTTAGAGAGATGCCTCCCCGAAATACAGCAAAACCTAAGAATAGCCTTTATTTAAGAAACACTGATTATAAACTTATTACTGATGATGCATAAAGTAAGCACAACTCACATTGGTGGACTGCTCGCCTGCAAAGAACCTTTTTTCCCTGGCGTGGTGATAGACACCTGAGCACCTCAGCCGGGCAAAGGTTCGCTGGCCCAGTCCTCCATTCATTGCGCATCCAAGACACGCAGCTCTGCTATTCCAGCAACAGAAGGGATGCAGCCAAATGAAATGCTTTCAAAGTGCCTTCAGAAATGCTCTTGTATAGTATTGACACATTGCTAGGAAACAGCAGCTGCTAGATGACCTAACCAGTGAAAAAAGTAAGCACTCCGGCAGCTGTGTAAAGATAACCAGATTTGCAGTTACAGATCACATCCTCCTTGCCACAACAGTCACACTGCACCTTCCAAATCAGCACAGTAAAGTATCTTTTCAGACAAGCCATTCAAATCAAATCAGTTAGCAGTTGCCTTGATTTAAATAATCTATTTTCATGTTGGTCTGAATGGGCACGCTTTATTTTCTTAAAGAAAACTCACTGTTCACCACGGGAACATGTTGATACAATATAAGATAAAATGTAGACTACATTTGGCACTTCTTTTTGCCAGCCAGTGACACATTCTTTATTTATGCCCATTTATTTAAGAAATTCTATAGTTTTTAAAACAATTCCTTGGACTCTTAATTTTCATGCAGTTTTGTACTCCCTATTTATTATCTCTGTCAATAACTATTCTCCACTTCTGATGTAGATTTCCATCAAGTAGTTCTCAACCAGGAAAATGCAGCTGCTTTCTGTCCTCCTTGTTTTGTTCAGGTAACACAAAGGGAGCAGAATAGAAAAGGGGGCTTCCATCATTTTTCTTTCTAAAGTTATTCTTAACATTTTGCTAGTTTTCAAAGCATATACTAAAAAAAAGAACAAAAAACAACAACAACAAAATAGAAGTCTTATTTATCTACTGGTTTGTTTAAACACTAAACCAGCTTCCCTGGAAGCATTCTGGGGGACGCTGATCACTATTGGATTGCCTGTTCTCCAGTCAGCTTGAAACACAGCAACGACTAATACAGTTTGAAGAGCAGGATAAGCACAGACATGCCTGAAGCTACTGGAGAAATCTGTCCTACAGGGAGGATTATCCTTCCCAGACTTAAAAACACAGTACAGCTACAGACCATTCTCTCTTTGAAAATTTAGCTTTCAGGAATGTCACGGGTTAGACCCGAAACAAGGATCATGTAGTTACCAGGGGACAGGAGTGCCAGCTCAGGAGCTGGGATTCAGTCCTTTGCACTCCACCTCCTTTTAGAAGATACCATGTGCCTCATGTAATGTTCAAGCTCCTAGCTTTGGGCTATGCTGTATCAAACTAAAATAGAACTCAAGGGTTCCATGCTGTCCCCACATCTTTTGAAAGGCAAGGAAGTAAAATACCAAGTTTCATTCTCTACCTGTGTATCTCAGTCACAGAGAGGGGAAATTCAACAGCTCAAGTGGCAAGAAAGCAGATATGAAAATTCCTTCATATGCTGCTGGTACAAATCACGTCTCAGAAGCATGCAAAAAGCTGAGGAGCATGCTGATGAGTCATCTCACATAAAGAAAAAGTTATGGTAACATCAGAAAAGGAAAGAAAGTTTCAGTTGGAGTTTGAGTTAGGCAAGATCCTGCCTATGTGTAACTTGAGATCCTGTTCTGTTCCTTGGAATGTGCCTGAAGCCAAGCACAAGGCAGTTATGAGATGGTGGGCCTAATGCAAATTAAAACTTTTGCAGTACATTCATTCAGATAAATATAGGAGAGGTTGTGATTAGTGAAATATTCTGCTGCGTAGCCTTTGGACTCATCCAGTGTTTAACCACTAATTGTTCTTAACGACCCATCATACAGCTAAGATTACAGACCTGAAGATTCAGTCCCCTGATGCCTTAAGTATGTATTGTGTTTTGATAGGCTGGTTTTCTAAAAAGGTGGCATATAAAGACAGAAAAATATAGACTGGATTTACGATGCTTTCTAAATACTCTATCAATTATAGATCAAGAAAAACAGAAGTAGCCTTTTTTTCTTAGAAAGAAAATGTCAAACCAGCTTTAAACCATGACAAGCAAATTTAGAGAGTACTCTGGTAGATACTGTAAGTAAAAGAGTGAGCAATGAGAAACAGCTTGATTTGAACTGATATCAAATCCAGTTAAAAAAAAAAAAGTGTGCCTGTTTTTAATCATCTGGTAATATTCAGAAAGATCACAGTGTAGTATTGGTTTTGGCAGTATAACTTACAGGGGGGTTGTGTGAAGGGACTCTGAATAATTTTTCTCCTCTACAGTTTTTCACAGCCGCTCATCTCAGTAAGTACTCTCTTTAAAACTCTTAAGAAGCTCTTTAGAGAACGGTTCGTGGTTTCAACTAATATAAAAGAACCATACTGTTCTCCCTGCTGAGCTGTTCTCCCTTTCAAGTAAGGAAAATAAAACCTCAGTTATAACTCAGCACTAATTTCTCATTTAAAATATCTGTAAAGTTGTTGGAGATTTTCAGATACTTTGAAACAACCACATAATCACAGGATATTAATACTGTTTCTATATATTAAATATGGCTAATGCATATCCAGGAAACATTCCCAATAAATACTGGTTTTAGTGAAAAGCATTTGAATAAATACTATTTTATTTTATATAGCTACATGGTAAATTCACAACACCTGCAATTAGAACTTTGTACACAAAATATTTTAATACAAGTTCCACCAATTATACATAATTTAATAGCAGTTTACTATCAACAGCATGACTCAACAAGGATTGAAATGACCCTAAATGCCTTAGGCAACCAAAGTGACCCAGGTGACTTGGGCTTCTTCCTTGCTGGGTCATGAGAAATACTGTAACACAGAACCCTTTACTCTTCACAGAGGCTCATGCTGGACTGATTGGCCACTTCCACTGTCTATTTAACATGCAGATTTTATTCTGATTTATTACCGACAGTGGCAGAGCAATAAACACAGAAGTGCTTAGAGTATGACAGAAATTAATACACTTTAAATTGCTGATCCTGTAGCTAAATTCCACTTACCTGAATTTATCTTCATTTATCTCCATTCCATCTGTTACAGATATTCCAATGAAAGTCAAACAGATGTAGCAGGAAACACTGTGAATCAGCAGCCTCCTCCAGATCCCACAGTGCCAGAAGAAAGCCTTACTTGCACACCAGTACTCAGCATCTCCCCTGCTGGAGGTCACAGCATAATGAGATACACCCGTAGAAATGTTTTTGCAAGTGCTCCTCAGCCTGTCATTCAAAATGTGCCAGGCTAAATTATTATCAGAATGATTTAGTGAATCTGATTGACATAGGTTAGAGAGCACTTACAAAACACCATCACCAGCAGAGATGAGGAGGCAGTAGCCTCCAACAGACAAACAAACAGAAGGGTAGATTACGGCTGACTTTTGTCTTCCACCAGCGCTGCTGTTTGTAACGTAAATGGCTATCTACAACATAAGTCTAGATTGCACACTTTTGAGATATCAGTCATGCCTTCTTTTGTATTTGCATTTGTAACTATTGTATTTTTTACACTACTGGAATCAAACAAGTAATTGTAGCTAGCCAACTATCTCCTTCTAATTAAACTAGAACAATTGTTTCGGCTTCAGTGTAACTGTGCTGGTGCAAAACTGCAGGAAAACTACCCTATGCATCCATTGCCAAGAGAATTTTTCTACTGTTTCTCTTACCTATATATTTAAATGCTATCAGTTTCCACAGTATCTGAGAACTTCCCCATTCAGTGTACTTATCCAGCAATACACATGAGTATGTGTTAAACATGAAAATGTCATTATTCCCATTTCACAAAAAGGACAGGGACACAAAGAACCAGGTTGTCAAACCAAATACCTTTGAAAATAGAGACCACAGAGGTTAAGACTCACTTTTCAAAAGAGCTGGAGTTTCAACAGAAATACTAACATTAGTTACCAGATTTTCAAAAAAGTTCATCTATGGACAGGCTAAAATTTCAAAAATCTGGTCATAAGTGACATGCCCAATGTAACATAGCTGGAGGCAAAAAGGGAAATTTGTTGGATAACAAATTATTATAACTCATGTGAACTAAAGCATATTCCAAATGTACTGCAGGTACTCACAAAGTCAAAGTACAGTTTTCAAATAACAGAGTGGTTATATTAAGCTGCAGAAAGACTTGGATATTCATAGGCAAAGGATACATGTGGCTAAGCCACTGGTTTTCAGCCTATGGTATGTGGATTTTTACAGGTTTATGAGCAAGCAGTAAGAAGGCCTACTGTACACTGGCCTAAACTCTCACTGAGTGGGGGTTCACATCTGTAATGGAAACATTCCAGGAGACTGCGAAAAAAAAGTAGAAAACAAGTGAGCTAAATTTTAGGCTTGTGCTTTACAAAAACCAGAAAATAGTGAGCCTCATTTAATTGTCAAATGCAACGTACATGCCCTGCAAAACTATGTTGCTCAAACTGTGCAGAAACAGGTGTTTCCTGTAACAAGAATCCTATCTATTACACTGTTTTTCTGAATTGCATTAGAAACAAACACCATCAAAAAATAGCTGGATAGTTTGCCTACTATAAAAGGTCTTCACTGAATCAAAGGGAGCGCAGAAGCATTATACATCCATTTGAAGACTAGAAATTTTCTCAAGAAGCAGCATAGATGCTAAGGTCCAAAAGAGCAAGTGGTTAACTGGGTAATCTGTACTCTGTCTGTTACAAGTTTTATAGTTCTATAATCAAAAATTTTAAAAATTAAAAATTCTTTTAAGCAAAGCTGCCTGAATAAAGTTGGCCTGTAAATTAGGTGTGGATCATGACTCCAACCCAAAAAGAAAGAACCTTTTTTTTCCAAGTTTCAGCCCCCCTCCACACACACGCATACAACCCCATCCCCAACCTACAGCATTTTGCTTATAGAATGGTTTCTGGAAGCTGTATGTGTTGGGAGGAGAAGAGGATACAGTTCCTCCTCAGACAACTCGGCACAACATGAGCTATGCAAACTTTCCTGAAATGTGAGGGTATCTGCTCCACCAGAGGTAAAACTGACCTGCATTTTGAAATGAGCACACCACAAACTCACTTTGCATGTCTTGGACAAAAGGTCTATTTTCAGAGGTGATCAGAAAGAGAGAAGCTACGTCACTTCCCTGCATACCAGCACGGTAACTATGAGTGGCCACCACTTAAGAAAACTGGAAATACAGCACCTTGTTATTTTTCCCCTGTGTCATTAATATTCATACATGTATCCCTTGGGAACTGGCCCACAGTGCATAGCTATTACAGAATACTGCTAACTCATTCTTATAGTATTTGGAAACACAAAAGCATGTGTTTACCAGGTTTCCAGTGCACAAAGATCACTGTAGTCATCTCTACTGGTTAGTAGTCATTTAACAACTCTTGCATGATTTTTTGTTTACATTGTGGATCTTGAGAAAGAAAAATTGTATGTTTAGACATCAACTCTAACAGTTCACTTCTACTAGAAATTTGAACGCTATTATTTAGGAAACATATTCAGACAGATTCAGACAGATTCATAGGATATTAACTGCATTTCTAAACATCTCGTTTTTAAACAAAGAGATTTTATTTCAGGAGCAACTGTAGGCCAATATTCCAATAACCTCTTTCAGGCATATAATCTACGTACTGAAGAATAGTTTTAGGCCCAGACTTACAAAATTAGGTGCTTCCAGGTCACACACCCAGATTTAGGTGTTTGCACACAACTGGTACGATTATACTGAGTGCTGAGCACTTTCTGATGCTATTCCTGTGCCGCTGGGCTGTCGCATTGCAAGTTGCAGCCTTTGCTGCCCACATTCTCCACCTGCTGTTGCATCTAAATTTTAACAGCCTGTCCTCAAGGTTGGGGTCCAGACTAAATATCTCATGAAATTTATGTGGGCGAAAGAAACACACCACACACACAAAGCCAAGAATTAAAGTCTTAGCAAATCAAAAAGTTACCATTAGGCCAGTTACAACAATGCTAACATTTACAGTCCAAATTAGCCAATTATTGCAGCTCATGCAATAACAATATAATTAAAACTACTATATACAAACTTCCTAGTATCTACCCCTCTCTCTGTATCATGCTCACCCTTCCACTGCCCCTCTGGGTCCAAAAGTCAAAGACACCAGTCTTCTTTAGAAAAAGTGAGGGCTGACTACATGATTTGTCAGCATCCCAGGTTCTTCGTCATGATTACAATGTTAATATTCAGGGTTTCTTCTTCCTCTTTGTCAGGAGGAGAATAATGTTGATGTTGGGCATTTCTTCCTCCTCACTTTGGGTCTGCTTGGGGTCATTTTCATGTATTTGCTAACAGTCTGCTCACTTGCTATTTCTTCACTGGTTCACAATTCCATGTTATATCTCACTTTACTACATGTGATATGTTTTAAATACATTGCAGACTTGTTCTTTGTTCTCTCCGTTATCCCCAAAAATGGATTTACCCAGCTCCCAAGGCTTCATTCCTTTAGTAACTTGTATTTGATCATTTGTGGTTTGTATCTATAGCCCTGAGGCCTCTGTAACTCTCTTGTGCTTGAATTTTCAAGGTCTCAACTAGCCTTGTGCTTGTATTTTGGAGGCCCAAAATTCCCACAGCCTTCAAGCCGTAGTTTCCAGATAACTTAATTAATGTTTTATTAACACAGCCTAACCACCTGCAGCTAATATCTAGTAGTTTTGGCAATATCACTGATGGATTATTAAAATTACTTTACAACCCGTCATGTCGTAGTTTATTCAGGCCTAACCAAAGAGCACCTCAGAAGGCTGACAGGAGAAAGCCCAAATGAAGGATGCTAAATTGAACTTTTTACTTATGCCACATGTGACATACAGGAGCATAGGCCAGGCACAAATCTGCCTAAATGCAGATCGGCCTGGGAAAGAACATGTTAGAGAAATACCAACTAGATCATTATAGATGACAGCAACCTTCAACATTCCCTGTGAGGGAATGTTCTTGGTTATCATTCATAGCAAAACTAGTATAATGGGATAAAAAGATAGAAGCTCTTAGCCTGTCATTGCAGAACGTTCTTTTTGCGTGTTTGGCGTGAATTTCAACACCCTGATATCCTTTCTCATTCCTGTTAGAGACGCTCTTGGGTCCATGAGACACTTGCTTAACATGGGCTTCATTACTGTACCACTCTGGTCCTTCTGTATTATCTTCTTGGCAGGGGCAGGAAAAGAAAGTGGTCTAGAACTGTGAATTTCCACTTATTTCTTTGCAGTTATCTAGAGAGAAGCTGCTGGTAACTTGACATATGGCAAATATGTTAAACTTAAAGAGCTGCAAACTTTGGATGGGTCTTGAAACAACTATGTTTAAATGGGTACAGCTGTTGTGCATGGAACTAACTGATCAGCTATTTTAACAAGAGAAAGTCATCTTCCTGTTTAATATAGGTGGCTAACAGAACCAACAATCTTTGCCTTAAACCTTTTAGACTGTATTTTTCATTACTTTATTTCTGTTACTTCTGTGATCCATTCAAAAATGCTGGGGCCCTTTTAGGCGACTCCACCAATGCTCCACTGGAATGCTGGCAATTCAAATGGGACATACCGAGGACAGATGCTGGCACTGAAGCTGAATTTGCCTATTTTACTTGATACACTGAGCATCATTTAAACAGGAACTGTTTTATCAGTCCCTATATTAAGGAATTTCAGGAGGTAAAGTTGAGAGAAGGAATCTGCTTTTGCAAGGCAAAAGTTCTTATGAATTGATCAGTGATTTCAGAATATTGCCAAAGCTCAGAAGGAGGAATTTCCTGCAGATGTGAAAAAAACTGGCTACCAGGAAAAGAGTCTGGCCTCAATCCCTACTGAAGTCAGTAGCGAAACTCCTGCTAACTTTGATGACAGTAAGACTACCCCCTTCAAGGGTAAAGCAGCAGTATATATAAATTTAACGCAAGGGGAGCATCCATTCTGGAATAATTATAATTATAATCCCTCTAATAAGGGGTTCAAATTGCAGCAAGCCTGACTCAACCCGTCATCTGGCAGAATAGATAAACAGAGAATTATGGATTCCGTCGCATCTGGCTGTTTCTTACGAAACCAAAGTCCTGCTCACTGAGCCCGGGCACAAGCAATCCCACAAATGATGGTACATTTTATAAGAAGCTGGGAGACTGTCCAAGGGTTCTCAGCCAAAATTTCCCCTCCCTTGTATTGTTATATAATGTGCCATTAGCATTTGTGTGCTCCTACTACACAGACAGTTTCCAAATGTGCTCAGTCCTTACTGAGGCAAACTCCCTTGGAAACTAAATGAAGTCTTGCCTCAGTAATGACTTATATTGGGCCTTGTATTAATAGGAGATACTCTCCATCAGTATATGTCAGGAGAATGCAATGCTATATCAATACTGTACCACACAAATATACTGTCAAATAAAGCCCTGTTCTTCAAAAAAAGTCAATGATACTTAATGCAAAATGGCTTAGACTAAGTATAGTTATTTGTATTTATTTATAAAGATCAGAAAGCAAAGGGCAAAAACTCATGAAAAACATATGTTACTCAGTGATACTGTGCCTCTCAAGTTTTAAATTACTTAAAACAATGAAAAAAGATCAAAGATATATCATTTTCACTAAGTGGTAAGTCTCCATCCTTGGAGATATTCAAAACTCAACTGTACACAGTCCTGGACAACCTGCTCTAGGTGACCCTCTCTGAGCAGGGCCAGGGGTGGACCAGACAATTTCCCTTACAACCTCAACTATTCTGCGATTCTCAGATTCTTTGTAGTGGCGCAAAGAGATGGTAAGCATTACGCTTCTGACAGAATGGCCCACTTGACAGTACCACTGCAAGCTCCAAGTAATCGATATGGCAGTATCTCCACAGAAGGACAGAGGGAGTTCATCCATATAATCAACAACCAGAGGCTTGGAGGACAGAATCTACAAAAAGGAAGCCAATCATCTCTCTTGCAAGTACTAGCTTATCAGTCTTTGGGATAGATTCAATAAAAAGAGTTCAACGCCAAAAATGGGATGTAGCCGTATGAAGGGACTTTAATCTAAAATTGCAATGCAAATAACTTTGCTCAGTTGCTGCCTAACCCTAATTTCCAAAGACAATTCCCTGCTCAACTGTAAAGCTTTTCTACAGATGCACATTTCTGCATGCCTGTAAAACCCCCGTCTTAACAGAAATGAAGAATTTAGTGCCTAGTTCATACCTGTGCTTGGTTGGGATCCAAAACTTTGTGTTCTTTGGCTCAAGTTTCCTAGAAGGCTTGCCCCTATAGACATTTACAGAGCCTTGGACACTGACAGGGTCAGGACTATACAAAATGCAGCTGTGGCCATCATTTTCTTTTAAATATGTGCTCCTTCACTCCCTTTATGTAATGGCCTATGGTAGTAAACACCACAGTAAAGGTTCAGCTGTGCAGGAACACTTTTCACTGCTGAATAGTGCCATTGTAAATGTGAGATTACTCTGTCCAGGAAGTAGCAGCATGACATTGTCCCTTAGTGGTAATGGTGCTTATCAGGGGAGAATTGCACTCTGGGCTCTCTCACTTTCTGTTTGTTAAACTAATACACAAAAAGAAAGTGGCAGAACTACCACTTAATGCTCTTTCCACTTCTCCATAAAAAGGATGTCAGCACCTCTCTTCAAGGCTAAGGTTCCCAAGTGGATAGAAGTGTCACTGCTGTCTTGAGGGAGATTTCCTTGAGCTTAGAAATGGTCAAGATACCAAGCTCACATCTATTCTGAATGTTTCCTGTCAGCTAGCTTTAGGCAGCTGCAAGCTGACCATGCCGGACTTAGGCTGTCCTCTGCTCAGCCTGCTGCTTGTTCTGGATCCCATTATGAGGTGCTTCACTTCTGGATTCCACTCCTGTGCGTAATATCTGACACATAATCAGAAACAGATCCTGGTCCAACACTCTAGCCAGCCAAAAATGGAGAAAAACAGACTGGCTGACATTCCACCAGAGTTACATTCTCACAGACATACTGATGCCTATGGGATGACACAGATGTAAATTAATTTGGCCCCAATATTATCGCTTGTAGTTGAAACATTCAATTGTTTATAACAAAGCTGTAGTAGATATGAAACATACAGGTCTTTCAGATACTTCACATTGCAACAGCAATTGCAATGTTTGTACTCAGATGTTTTGGTGAAGCCAGAACTGGAGCACCATGGTGGTCAGAGATCATGAAAAATGAGTTCCTGAAATGTCTGAAACACTATACTCAAATAAAGAAAAACACCCTTCAAATAGATCACCTGCTAAATAGGAGGAACCAACTCCTCAGCTAATATAAACCCTTTAAAGATAACATTTAAGCAATTTACAGATCCTGAGAATCTTTGCTCCAGAATAAATAGGACTGAAAATAACCATTATGCTTTTTCTTCTCCCTCCTTGTTCACAGCTCATTCTGTATGGATCTTTCCTAATGACTGATACTAAAGTAATCAGCTCCTTGGGCAAGTGTGCAACAATTGCAGGAACCCAGGGCTTTTCTCAGAAAACGAGGAAAAAGAAACTTTGGAGATATCTACAAGTAAAGCTTTAAATAATCTCCTTCTATTAAAAAATGAAAAAAAAGAGACTGTCCTCCATCCTAGGTACTTTGGAGCTGGGTACTTCCTCATGATAAAATTTGTTTATAAGATATATGAGGAAAACAACTAGAAAATTATCTATATCAAACTTAAGAAAGAGCAAGTTTAAAGCATCACTGCTGAGAAGAATTATGTACCTATCTAATTTTACGTATTATGTGCGACATTAAGTTATGGGGGTAAAGAGTCATCCAGAGGCAAAGAATGCAGCTTCAGGGCAAACTTTATGGCTCGATGTCATATCTGCCTACAGATAAATCAGCAGTCTTGTGCTACAACACACAAAAAAAGGATCAAACACAAAATGTATGGAAATAAAGGAAGAGCCCAAAAGGATGGAACACCCCTACCAAACAAAACTTATTTGTAACCTCTTGGTAACCAGCCTAGTGGTGTATGTACAGAGTGGGGTTCACTGTTGTGGGTAGAGTTTACCACCATGGGGCCAGTAACAGAAGAAAATGAGTCTTACTGTCTCATCAATACTGATATTAGGACCTGCTCCTCAACTATAAAGCTAAAGCTGATTACAGGGATGTATATGAGTGACTAGCTGAAACTGAGTCATTATTTCAGATTTAATCCTGTTTCTAAACAATTTTTAAAGCTTGTAAACACTTAGGGGAAATATTACTATGTGCCAGTAGTTAGCCATGGGAGAATTTATTTAATTCTTTGGCTCTAAAACTTCATTTTTCTGTGCCTCTGATTATTCATCAATAAAATAGGCATATTTCTTGTTGTACTGAATGTTATGTACCTTTAAAGAACTTTGAGAGCCTCATATGAGAGATATTAAATACACGTATTTATTCATTCATATCATAATTAGTAATATCCAGTTTGCTTTCATCTACAGGAAAAGTATACCTTTGTCACTATAATACTGAGCATAATATCAGGAACACCTGCAATGGTTATTATACTCCGAAGGTTTTACCACTTGGAGCTTCTATAGGTCCTTTTCTTGATAACACCACTGATGTACACTCCTTTCTCTTACTAACTATACAGTTTCCTTTTAAATTCTGTTAGATGTCTTTGTCAAGCAAAAATGTCACTCACCTGGCTTTAAGGCACTGAAAATGTAACTGATTCAAGGACCTGCTTTAGGATTCTGCAATATGGGTCAGCCTGCTTTGCTGAATGTAACCTAATGAACCTGCATGAGATGAGCAATAAAAGTACATTGCAGTTGTAGCATGATAACTCTTACCCATGTAAGTTCATTCTGGATTGCCCTTCTAAGTCTAACATCATCTTATAGAGGATTTTGCTGTCAGCATATATCTTAGGTCCCCAAAGCACCCTAAGTGCATGTCTGCACTACCAGTAAACCACAAGCCAGGGCTTATTCTCAAGACCAGATTCATCCAGCATCCTCAGTGTAGCCATCAGGCCTACGCTAAAAAGGGGATCAGAGCTTTTCGATGCAGAGGTTCTAAGTACATATCCTCAAAAGTCTGGCCACTGCTTAGGCCAAGTGCACAGCAACCCATCCCCAGCTGAGATCATAAGCTCGGGCCTAAGCAACATTCAGTAGATGCTCCTTGTGCACACAGCAGTTGCAGTACAGTGAGCTATGTAAATGCTGTGAGGTTTGGGCCCACTTCATCTCACAGTGTAGCTCATGAAAAATCAAAGTCATTCAGTGACTTCATGTCTCTCAAGTTTTAAGTTAGTTACAACAATGAAGAAAGATCAAAGATAGATTATTTTCACTAAATGGTGAGTCTCCATCCTTGGAGATATTTAAAACCCGACTGTACACAGTCCTGGGCAGCCTGCCCTAGCTCACCCTGCTTGAGCAGTGGGGTTGGACCAGATGATCTCCTGAGGTCCTTCCAACCTCAACTATGCTGTGATTCACAGAATCACAGAACAGTTGAGGTTGGAAGGGACCTCTGGAGATCGTCTGGTCCAACCCCCCTGCTGAAGAAGGGTCATCTAGAGCACATTGCACAGGATCACGTCCAGGCGGGTTTTGAATATCTCCAGAGAAGGAGACTCCACAACCTCTCTGGGCAACCTGCTCCAGTGCTCTGTCACCCTCACAGGGAAGAAGTTTTTTCTCATATTCAATTGGAACTTCCTGTGTTTCAGTTTGTACCTGTTGCCTTGCGTCCTGTCGCTGGGCACCACTGAAAAGAGTCTGGCTCCATCCTCTTGACACCCTCCCTTTAGATATTTGTATACATTAATAAGATCCCCTCTCAGCCTTCTCTTCTCCAGGCTAAACAGGCCAAGCTCTCTCAGCCTTTCCTCATAAGAGAGATGCTCCAGTCCCCTAATCGTCTTTGCTGGACTTGCTCCAGTAGTGCCACATCTCTCTTGTACTGGGGAGTCCAGAACTGGACCCAGTAACTGTAACTGTAATTGTGGCACCTCAAAATATTTTTCCTGCCTCACTTGCTGCCTTAATATATATGATCAAGTAATGGACTGATTACGATTTGACATATTACCACATATTAGCTGTGTCACAGTAGCAAAACTCTTAGCCTGCAGCAAACATCAAGTCATCTACTTAACCTACTCCATAGTGGATTACCTTAAATAGCATTACATTTGCCTCATACAAAGCACAGGCAAACAGATATTTAACTCAGATTACCAGATAAACTGATTTTGCCTCTGAACCTTTAGCAAGATGATTTCAGTGAGTTTTGACCTGAGGCCAACTGTTATGATCTGGGATTTTAAGAGATGGCAACGACTCAGTCTCTAGCCTCAGATTAGGTCCCAGGAAAGGCTGTTAATAAAACTCACAAAAGGCCCACAAAGAAGCAAAACACACAAACAAACTACGGTCCCACTGAATGAATGACAAAGGTTTTCTCACATCTTACCTGCCATTTCATGACATCTCAGCCAGATGGAAATGTTGGATTTAGTTTATGAAGAACAGAAGCTGCTTTTTTTTTTTTTTTTTTGAGAAATGTATCTGCAAGATTATATTATTTTGTTGCTGAGTGCTGCTTTGTGGTGGAATGGTTGCTGCAGTCTTTCCATTGCCAGTAAACCTAAAAAAATTGGCGCATGAAATAAAAATCATCATAAATATTATACATCAGTGGCATGACATGCAAAAGCTAGATTATTTTGTTTAAGTCTTAAAATAAACACTCAATCTTTGCAAAATGCTATGACAATTAAACAAACAAAAATAATTTTCCAGGATCTGAAGTTACAATAGCAGCCATTTATCCAAATGCAAATGAGAAATGAGACATGATCTTTTGTCCCAAAGCAGTAAGATTTTACACAGTAGTGCCTAAAACAATATTGAAATAAATAATGCTTTTGAAATCATATTACATTGTTAAATAAATGCTAAAATTTTTAATCCTCTTGAAAAAGATAAGCCCTACATCAGTAGCTTCCAATGATTCCTCAAAGCGTAACTGGTGAAAACTTCAGAAACCACTACATGAACTAAGTGCAGTGAAAAACTCATATATGAGACAACACTGGCCTACAGATGCTTTCTTATGACTGCTTTAGTCTTACTCTACTTTAGAAGCATACAGTGCTGTAATAACAATTACTCTAATCCTGTGCTTTTGGCATGCATTTTTGAAATACTGACATGCTAATTACAATCACATTCAATTACCTGACCTCTCTTTCTGCTATGATTTAGTTTGTGCATATCACTCAGCACTTAAGCAATCCCAGAAATCTCAGGTACTCTTGAACTTCAGCATGAAGCTACAGCAGCTTCATTCTTCAATGTGTAAGAAAAAGATCATGGCTGGGGCAGCAAATTGCAAAAACCTGCCACCAGATTCAGCTTTCTGGTGGTGCAGGCACTCACACGTGGTGGACAAGTGCCTCGCCCATTGTTTGTTGGGTAGCATGGCAATTCGGGCCCCCAAAACACAGCAGGAGCTTTGTAATAGCACAGAGCCAGATTTCTCCGGGCCTGCCCCACAGCCAACACGTGCCTCCCTGGGCACCAGCCTGCCCTCAAAAAAAAAGGAAAAAAAAATTGTCCTTTGGATGTTGCATTAGCAGACACAGCCCTGAATTTAATCCCTCTGCCCCCAATGGACATGTATTTGGGCCTCTGGCAAGCATGGCTTGGTGCCTCCATGATGGCACACTAGGCCCCACGTGGAGGGGGCCCATCACCCCCCTCACCCACCCCTGTGAGACCTGCGGGCCGCCCCCCGCACCCCTCAGCACACCCGGGGGAACACGACAGCCTCCCTCCCTCCCTGCCAGGCCGGGCCGGGCCAGGCCCGGCCAGGCCAGGCCAGGCCGGGCCGGGCCAGGCCCGAGGCCTCCACCCCAGCCACCGCCATGTTGCCCCCAGGGCCTCACCCCTCCCTCGCAGCCCCGCTTTGTAAACCATTATGGCACTGAGCGGCCCCTCCTCCGTAGTGTTTTGAGGGCGTAACGCCCCACGCGTTATTTTCAAACCACCGGTGGGGGGGGGGGCGTGTGTGTGTGGAGGGA
>NW_020449152.1:479406-564551 GCF_003343035.1 Apteryx rowi | reverse complement strand
GCGGGGGGGCGGGGAGCGAGGCGCCGCCGCGGCTTCGCCTGCTGCCGCCGCGGCCTGGCCCGCCGCGCCCATGTCCCACAAGGCGCGAAGGGGGGAGGAAGAAGAAGAGGAGGAGGAGGAAGAGGAGGAGGAGGAGGAAGAGGGAGAAGCAGCGAGGAGCAGCCAGAAGCGGCACAAGAGCCATCACGAGCCGGCGGCGGGCGGCGGCAGGACCCAGGACCGGCATGAGAGGAAAAGGAAGAAGCGGGAGGCGCAGCAGCTCCAGAAGCTCCAGCACCTGGAGTCGTTGTAAGGAGGGGAGGCTGCCCGGGGCCCCGCCGCTCCGCTCCGCTCCCCCCTCCTCGGGGGCCGGGGGGCCCCGCCGGCCACTGCCCGGCCGCCTCTGTCCGTGCCCCCCCGGGGCAGGGGGCCGCGGAGCTGGGGCGCGGGGTTTCCGCGGCCAGTGCGGGCCTCGCAGCCGGGCGGGCAGCGGCTCTCCTGCCTGCCTCGCCCTGGGGCTGCCCGTTTGTGCTGACGCCGTTTTTACTGTTCCGCGGTGACTCACCTGCGTTCTGCGCAAATCCAGCGTTTCCTCGGTTTCATGCTGAAAGCTGCTTACCTCCGGAGCGCCAAATGCAGAAACTACCTTTTGAGCAGTAATAACTGCAGTGCTTTAAGTTCCCTTTGCCACACCACGTATTTATTGCGTGTTTGGCATGTTCTGGACCGCTCTGGGGGACGAGGCCGTCGTCGGCCACTCCCTGGGTTTGCTCAGGCCGCGAGGCCTTGAAATGGGCCTGTGCATCGCTCTTCAGCGGGGGCATTTGTCCCGTCTCTCCAAAACGCGGCCCGTTTTTATCCGTGACTAGGTGTGTGTTTCCTTTGCTGGCCTGTTGTGTCTGCCTTGTCTCTGTACCTGGCAGCATGGAAGTTTTAAGGTGTTACATTGTTCCGCTTGTCTCTGTTTCAAAGCGTCAGCTGCAAACCTCCTTTCTGACTTTATAATGATTTCTTGGGAAAAGGGAGTCTCTTCTTGCAAGTGACTCTTAGATGTCAGGGAGTTGCAGCAGAGAAGCAGAAGTTGTTCAGCAGGTTTTTACTAGTGTGGTTTAAAAAAAAAAAAAAAGATAAAAAGGTTTGAGATAAAAGACTCCATTAGTAGTCCACAGTGCTGTACAGTAAAGGGTATATGCCGTTTTATTGAAAGGGGTTGAATGGAATAGAAAGATCAGGAAGTTCACTAGAACATAATTTTATCCTTTCCTAGAGGAAGTCAAATTTGTTGTGAAATGCTATAAACAGCACTCAAAAAGCTGTCATTGTTAGAAGGTCAGTCCTGTTGTATCTTGGCATTTAACTCCTAAGTGCATACAGTTTTTCAGTTACTGTTTTACATAGCATCTGCTTGCTATTTAGATTTTAATAAATTTTATCTTTACTGTCAGCTCTAGAGAAGTACTGCAGAAAAGATAGTAAAATTGTCAGCAAGATTCTATCTTTAGGTGTCAAATACAGAGAGAGGAAGAGATTTATTATTTTATACTAAGTTTGGCTGGCAAAGCTATATTTAAGGAACAACCTGATTTGATGTTTTCAGCTGACTATATCTGTGATTCAGCAGTGCTGGAGTAAAGAAACTTGGATTAGTGAGATCTTGGGTGGGGGTGTGCTATAGCTACAGAAAAAGATGAGAGAACTGTGAATTTATGGTAACTGAAGCTGAATCAGATGCACGGCACATTGCTGTAAAGCAGTGTGATTAAAATAGCTGGTTCCACACAAGAATATGAATCTGAAGGATGTTCGCAAAAGATGCGTGTTGTGATATGACAAAAACTTGGCAGTTTGGAAACACTCTGGTTCAATCTACTTGCATTCAGGTATCCGTGTTGTGCTATAGTTCTTAATGATTATTGATTGAGTAAATTTTAAGGGAAAATGTGAGGTGAAAGTTTTAACACTATACCATTGAAATGCTGTATTTTGTCAAATTATTTGTCCGTGCTAAGTTGCAGAAGGCAGACTAACTATATTTTTATTGCTTTTCAGCTATGAGAAACCTCCCCCAGGGCTAATTAAGGTTAGTAAATATATTTTAGTAAATTTTTAACATTACAAGGGGTTTTCACACAACCTGTCTTTGGCCATCTACCTTAAGTTAGGTTATCTATATAAATTACAGAGAGAAGTAGGTGCTCCCAGAGGACAATTCAGAACTCCTCAGTTACAAGCAGGTCAAGGGTAAGGAAAAAAAAAAATGAGGTAACATTACTGAAAGAGTCAGCTATTTTGGATCCTTTATGTGTTATAAGAAAAAGAAATGGTACAGAGAAAATAAGGTCCATATTAAATGAGGGCCTGTACACTTGGAGTATTAATTTTTATAAAGTTTTTAAAAAATGATTTTTATTGTCCCTATCTTTTTCCATAGGAGAATGAAACAAAACCGGAAGACTGCATACCTGATGTACCAGGCAATGAAAGTGCACGAGAATTCCTGGCACATGCCCCAACAAAAGGGCTTTGGATGCCTTTGGGAAAAGAAGTCAAAGTTATGCAGTGTAAGGTTGAATATATTCCAGACGTTACTGGACCATCCTTTTACTCTGGGGGAGGGCAGGATGTCTGGCAGACAGATGATGAGGTCCAGGTAGACTGGCATCATATTGGTATGAAAGCAACCAGCATCTTGAAGGCTGTAATAGCCTTACATTTTATGAAAGTTACATTTATCAACATAACACTTGTATCTCTGTATCTGTTCCAACAAAATTAAATATTTTCAATATAAATACACATTTTTTTTTTTCTATTCTGAGCTGGCTCAGAGGTGCAATTCACTGCTGCTTCTTTTTTTAAAGGTTGGAGGTGTAAACGTTATGGACACAGAACAGGAGATAAAGAATGCCCATTCTTTATTAAAGGCAATCAGAAATTGGAACAATTTAGAGTAGTGAGTACAAATACTGTAGTATTATTGCTTGTATTTTTAATACTGATGGGTAATTTTGCAAGTGAAGAGAAGCCTATTAGATGATGCTCTATTAAGGACTTTTCCTCTGTCTCTAGTATAATATAGATGCCGAAAATCTTCTAATAAAAAAAAAGCTACAGATGTGGTTGGATGTTTGACTACTTTGCAGAAAATCTGCTCTTCGAGAGGAAAATAATTAATATTTACATTTAAACTGAAAATCTTTGAGAAGCTGTTTCAACCATTATATTCAATCAACTGTTACAGCATAAGTTTTTATCATAAAATATCAACATAACAAAAAAAAGTTTAGTCAAGCTTGAGCTGCCCACATTACAGCCGCTTCAAGCCTTCTGCTCTCACTGTGAACAACCACATCATGAAGCCTGTTGTCTAGGTCTGTAGTCCAGTCATTGTCTACAATTCTGATCTCTTGCTACATGAGGCTACATCTTAGTTTTGCAGATTCTTTCTGTGTTCCTGTGTCTTTAAATATATCTTTTCCTATTGTTCGGCACTGTTAAGCTATATTTCAAATTCTCATCATTTTGTTTCTCATGTCCTGCTTTCTAGCCTTGAAAATGCAATCTGGACTCATTCTGGCCAATCATCATGCTACTGCCAATAGAATTTTTAGACCGTTCCCATGATCTATCCTTCATTTTTTTTCTCAGGCTTCTTCTCTCTTGCATCAAACACTTGCTTTATGTCCAAGGCCCCTCATGGTACTTTCCCAACGTTTTTCATTTACTACTGAAATTTCAGTGAACACTGTCAATCAGCATTTGACATCATCTCTTTTTTTTCTTTTGCTAAATTTCCAACAGAAATGATCACGCCTTCTTTTTGCTGCTTTCTTGCTTGGGATGAACTCACCTTAAATAGCTGCAAAGTTTACTTGCTATCTTCTTTCAAAACTATCTTTTGCTGCAATGCAAAATGTAAAAATTAAGAATGGTAGTAGGAGTGTCATAGGACAACTCATACCTCGTTACCTATTTGTCTTATATTCCCTGCTACCATATTCCTGCATGCTTGTATCCAAGCTTTTAAAATGTGCTATAAAGGCACAGCTGTTATTATTTCAAACTTCAATATTTATTCTGTGTTTAGCTATTCCTGTAGTATCTCTATAGGGATTTGTTAGTAATCTGTGATTGTAGAGAGAGAGGTAGCATAGCTAAGGAGAACCTCCTTCATCATGTAACTAGATAGGCTTTTTCTAAAGTAAAAAATTAGTCCAGATTAACCATAATGTTTGCCAAAGTCTGAGAATATGCTTGTTAATTAAGAGCTTGCTGAGTGTAATTCATCTTTTGATAAAAGCCTCTGTGTTAGGTTGCTTTTAGTTATTGTGTTGGTTTGTTTTTTCTTAAGAATTACAACAGTCAGTGATAAACCCTTTTCTTTACCAACACTGGATTTCTGTTTTCCGCTTCCAAAGGCACATGAGGATCCAATGTATGATATAATAAGAGAAAATAAACGTCATGAAAAAGAAATGAGGTGAGTCCCTGTAAAAGAAATGAGGTAAGTGCATCCCTGTAGTAAACTGCATTTTCAGTTTAAGTTTTGAACTTTGATAACATGTTACTAATTTAAAGTTTGTAGGTGAAATGTCATTGTAAGTTACTCACACCACTTCAGAACATCTTTTAATGGGAGTTTCTTTATGTTAACAGACTGATGCATTTCTACCTTCTTAATAATCTCAGTAGTATTTCCTACTTCTCTTTAATTCTATTAGCTTCTGTATTTTTTTTCCAAAACAAAATTTAAAGAGGAGTCACATTCATTTACACTGTAACTTTGAGGTACTTGAATTTTATTCCATTTTAGGCACCTAATAAAAACAGTCCAATTTTCATCAACTTCACTGAGATGTTTTCTAAAATTCTGTACACTAAGGTGCTTTTGGTAGACAGGTATGGATTTAGAAAGCTAGTTTCAGGCACCTGATGATGCTCTTTATATGAAATCATTATTCAATAAACAGAATGGCAGAGTTTTTAACGCTTTCTTATCTGTTGTACTGCATCATTAAGAATACTGGACAACCTTTAAATTACAGGTAGCAGCACATACAGTGGTACTGCTGCTGCAGATAAGTTTTTTTTTTCTTTTTTTTTTAAAGAAACAAATTCATGGATAAGATACTGAAGACAATAATAAAATAAGCAAGTAGTCTCTCCCTGTTTGCTAGGAATCCATGAAAGTACAAAGAATGTTGCCTCTCAAAGATACCTATGGATCTAAAGCAGACTCTACCCTCTGCTTCACTGACATTGTCTGTATCAGCAGGGCAATGAATTTTGTATCATAATCCCAGTAGGCATCCATGTTTGCATAAACATAGAACTTCCTATGGTGGTCTGATGATAGTTGTTGCCTCCGATGGTTTTGCATGCAAAAATTAAATTACATATTGGCCAATAACTTAGTCTTTCTTTGATATCCCATGGATTGGAAAGTCTTTGAGAACAGGGTATATGCTTGTCTGAAAAGAGGTTGCTTGCATCTGTTTGTGAAAACTGTAACTAGAGTTGTAATCCAGCAAAATAATGCAGCCCTTTGCATGCAGCTTCCATTAGTCAAGCTAGGAAGGGAACAGATGAAAGCTAGAATAAGTTATTATGTGTGGGAGAGTTAGAGAAGATTCTCATTCACATTTTTAAATGTACTCAGGATACAGCAACTGAAGCAGCTCCTGGAAGACTCTACCTCAGAAGACGATAACAGTGATGAGAGCAGTGAGGATGATGATGAAAATAGCAGCAGCTCCACTTCCTCAGAATGTAGAGATAAACACAAGAAAAAAAAGAGAAAGAAAGAAAAGAAAAAAAAAGAAAAGAAGAAGAAAAAGAAAAAGCATAAATCTTCTAAATCTAATGAGAGGTTGGAATCTGACTGACAGCAGTTTGCTGCATGCTTATTGACCCCCTACTTGTGAACTGTAAGGAAACATCCAAAGAATGAAGAAGCTGCCACCGGAAAGGGCTTTATTAAACTCAGAACATAGAGATGGAGATATATATATATATATATATATATATATATAGCATCCTACATTGGCTCTGCTTTTCTGCCCCTCTGCAATGCTGCAGCCAGAAAAGAGAGATGCATTAAACAATACTTTTACTCAATCAACCATATCTCTATACTGCAGAACTGGTGCTAAGGGTCATCTAGCTAGGTCAGACTGGGCCTCTGCGTTGGCACATGTGACAACGGCCAGGAAACAGTGACTACCAAAGCATTGCTAAGAGATCAGCAGGATTCAGCAGACTGTCTACTGAAGTATGTTTTCTCCATGAAGTAATCTTATTATATACAAACCCTCATTGCAATGAGGACTGCAGTTTGCACTGTGCAAAGCATTGACACTTCATTTACAGTAATTATCAGGAGTAGGTTGAACTGTATTTTTTTTCTGCATACTGCTATGTGCTGAAGTTCACTGTACTTATCCCAGCACTGGCAGTTGGGGAAATAAAAAAGCATTGCTGAAGGGGGGAGGGGAAAGTTAAACAAGGGGATTTACTTCAAGACAAAACTTGAACTGAACACTGCAGTGTTAGCAAGACTTGTTTTTTTTAGGTATAGCAAAATCTCAACATCATCACCATTAAGAGAGTTTTGCAACACCTTAAGTGTTCTCCAAACCACAGAACTGGGGGCCAAGCATAAGAGTTGGATGTTAAATATTGTTTTACTGTACAGAACTAACTTTTAGCTAAGGAGGGGTGTTTCATGTTGGAAATGAGAGATGCATTTCTAGATACACTTCAGTATCAGTTGTTTTGATACATCTTGATTTTTTTCCTTTATAAAAAGGTTTGGGGAAGTAAATCCCAACTTATTTTGTACATTTAGTGGAGTTATTTTGTGTAGTAGTACTTTGAATCATACTGCAAGAAGAATATAAATACGTGGAAGGATTTCAAAAGGGGTTTCAAGTATATGCATGTAATCAACAGAATAGTAGCAGAGAACCTGCAAGCTGAAATTAGGGAAAGTTCTGTGTACTTCACTAACCTTGGGGACTGACAGCAAGATTCTTTTCTAAATAATCTTGCAAGGCAGACTTGACTGAAAAGATTGATACAGCTATAAACTGCATTAGAGCAAGTGTCTCTTTTTGAAAGATCAACAATTAGTGATACAAATCTGTAATTTGAGGACCTAGATGTTTATAGGTACCTTGCAAAGGGTAAAAAGGAGTGTAGATTTGCTTTGAAAGGACTAGATCATGTTTGATCTTTTACAGAACCTAGTCTCTTCAGTTGCATTTATAACAAAATAATGCATGATAAAGCTCTAACATCACTGGCCACTAACAATGAAATTCAGGAACAGTAGACTAAAATGCACTTAAGAGCCTTTTTTGAGAGCTCTCTCAACCTTTGGAAAAGACGACAGGGAAAGTATATGTTGAAAATGTGTTTTCTCCCACCTTTAAACTCTTAAATGTCCAAAAGTAATTTAGTAAGAAACAAAGTCCCATACCTTGTCAGTCATTCACAGTACTTCCTGGGGAAAACAAGATGGACAAGGCCTACTTATAAAAAGATTCTTTACTGCTCTTTCCCCTCCATTGCTTTGGTGATTTTACATCTTCAATAAGCAATGGCAACAAAAGGAAAACCTGTTTGCTAGTGAAGCATGTGATTTTAGATATTGTTATATCCTAGCAACTTTATAAAAGGTGTATTAATCACAGCAGTAGCTTTAGGTCAAACTACTCATCAACTGTCTTATTTCCAGAGCTTGAATATTCTGGAGGGTTTTTTTTTAATCTTCCAGTGTTGTTATTTAGCAAATCTCCCTGTCATGGGATCGTCTCAATAGTGACTCCCAGCAGTTCTCTGTATCAGCATTCTCACAAACTAAGTAGAAGCTCCTGGCTCTTTCACCAGAAAAAGTTCTAACAGTTGAAATAGCATGAGAAGATTTATAACAGCCTTGTACATCTGATGCTGAGGAAGTGTGCTTATAGCGTTGGTGATTGTTGAAAAGATGCTAGAAGCCACAGGTAATGAAGTATTCGCCTGGTACATTCCAAGAGACATCTTGCACAGATTTCACTAGAGCAGAGCTAACCCAAAGGCCTCTTTGGTTATTCTAGCTTTTGTTATTTAAGATTCTTCTGAAGCTTAGTTTAATTAAAACAAATTTATATTTTCCTTATAATCTTTCATCCCCCACGACCTGTTTTATAGAGTTTTACATATCAGAGTTCACTATTTGAACAATCTAGTAGAACACCTTAGAGGAAGGGCATTCTTTTTAGCAAATGCAATTTAAGAAGAATCTTTTGAAATACTAAATCCCCATTCTGTGTCAGACTAAAGGTCTTTTCCAGTGGTGGTCAATAGTAGATGCCTAGGCAACAGAACAGGGCAAGCTATAGTGATATTTCTCTTATTTCACCAAAATGCTGCCTCAGCCTCCACTGCTTGCAGTGCGGGTACTTTGAGTCATACATGTTTCCGCATTTAGTAGCCTTGTATGGATTTTTCTTTAACATCCAGTCACTTCTTGTAAACTCCAGTATTCAATTTCCTTCAGCAAGGAGCTCTGCAGATTAATTACGCAATGTAATGAAATATCATATTTTCAAACTGTCCCCTGCTCATTTCATATACTCTAATTCTTGTATTGTAAAGCATGTGAACTGATTCCTATTCATCTTCTCCATGCCATTTGCAGTTTTATAGATTACTGTCATATTCCCAGCCCCTCCATCACTCTTTTTGTGTTTGTTTCCTCTTTTTAGTCTTTCCTCATACAAGAGCTCTTTTGCGCATTTGAGCATTGTCTTCCCCTCTCTGCCATTTTCTAARCCTCCATGTAAAGATGATTTTTTGTAGGTCTCTGCTCAAGCTCATAAAAGCATAGCCAGTTCCAGCAAAGTTAGTTAGCCCAGTTTCAGTACAGTACAAGTTTTTAACAGTGATGACTAGCAACCAGTGTTAGTGCTAGGAAGCACAATTCATTTCCTCATTTGGCATTTTAAAAAGTGCCAAAGCTGGCATTTAAGAGATGCTAGGTCTTTTAGGAATATGTAGACTATGAACAATAATAAATTCAAGAACCATTTATATTAATGGAAAATGATTCTATGTAGACATAAATCCAGAAAGCAGAAGAGGAAGCCATATTCTTGCAAGACTGATTAGCCTTATATTTAAGTCTTAACTATTGGACTACTTAACATATCTTGCTCAAAGGAAAGAATCACTAGCAAAAATGTTGGTTCTCTTTTGCAGGCTTGGTTATTTCCATTTGAAAGCCATACTGAAATTTGAGTGGTAATAATATTGTAATCATAGTCCTGTGAATCTACATAAATCTTGTAAAAGGGAATGTTTATGCCACACAGATGCTAGCAAACTGAAAAGTATAGAATTAAAACCTGACAAGCCAACACACCACTGGCTCCAGCTTAGCTATTACACCCCACCCGCTTTGCCACAGAGGTTTTAGCTAAAATAATGCTTTAGAAATTCTGAGTCACAGACAATAAGTCTGTCCAACAAAACAGCCAGTATGGGAGTCTCAGAGGCCTCTACTGTTTGTTGCTGCTTTGCCAAGCAGCAAATAGATTCTTCAGCTGCCCTTCAGTAGATTTTGCAGAAGGCATGTGAAATCTTTAAGGACAATACAATACTGCTACAGTTAAAAGTTTATAATACTGCCAGTACTGCAGTTACTCATCACTGGGCTATCAAGCTTCACATGGAACAACAAACTGACACGTATATGTATCTCTAACTAGAGATTAGATCTCAGGAATCATTGTGGCTAGTTACCTGATTGAATGAAAGAGCCTGGGCTTTGATTCACAGCCTTTTAAAATACAGTTTGCAGCTCAGCCTTTCTGAATCATGACCATTTTATTCACTGAAATATTCCTTACAGGTTGTCATTTAGCCTCCAAGTTGAGCAGATTCCAGCACTCATTCTACCCATCAGAATAAAGTCTGGGAGAACTGTCTCCCCTCTAAGAAAAAATTACTTAGCCCTGTATTATTCAGGGCAAGGATGGTATGAAAAAGCTCTTTGCTTGAAGGAAACCTCTCCCCCCCCCTTTTTTTTCCCCTCTCCTTTGAGGTTCTGATGCAATGCATATCCTTAATAGAAGGTTTATGCAGCACAAAAGCCAAATAAGGATTTGTATTCTGTATTTTGTTGTGGTGTTCAGGGTGGAGGGGAAAATAAAAACTTAGTATCACACTGTTAATGTGGATCCTTTCCCCTAATAGCTTGGGGGAAAGGCTGTAATTACTATAGCTCTTTAACAAGTAAATCCCTACAAGTGCTATTAAGAAATAGCAAGAGCAAGGATCATTTGGGTGCAGGAGGGAAACCTCAATATTGCTCACTGACAGGAAATAAAGTGTAAGCTCAGTTACAGGTCAAAGTAGTAATAGGTATGCACAGAGTCTGAATGCAGCTACAGGAGATGCTACTTTTATCCCCATGGGTTATTCTAGGGTACAGACAGAATAAGTACATGGAGACAGGAGGTTGAGGAGGCAGAAGATAAGTCCTGTCCCCAGCCCCCATGTTAAAGAAAAACTAGTTTCTACAATTTCACTGTCTTCCTCACTCACACTACCACTTTATTCATTGTTCTCACATGGCAATACTACCTTCCATAGACTAAAGATAGTCAAGAATCATGAGCTATCCACTTCATCTAGGTAAGTCTGCTCCAGTTATTCATAATATAGCTCAGCAAGAGACCTAGTTTTATCTTGCTAGTACTACAGGAATGTCTATATATAGAGATCTGCCAAGGACAGTATCAAGGACAGTGATAGGAGTCATCAATAACAAGTCAGGGAAAGGGGGTAATGCCACTATTTAAAAACTTGCTTCACCTCCGAAGTCCACCTCTCCAGTTAGGTGTTTCCATGATTTAGCTATTCTTTTTCATAGAAGAGAAGGGGAGGGAAAGCACCACATCTGTTCAGTGCTAATTTTTTTATAGTTGTCAGTCATGCATTTAAAGGTAAGTTAAGAGCTGAGGAACTGCCTTGAAATTGTAAGTCAGAACTTGACTTGCCACAGCTTTGAGTATTTTCCTTTATACTTCTGCAGAAACAACTTTACAAAAACCCCATTGATTACTGATGGAAGAAAATCTTGCACTTACATCTACACCATACAGGCAAGCTGACTATGAGATGAGATGAACTAAGAGGCATCATAGTCCTGCAGAGCTTAACAGCAGCAGCAAGCTGGTATGCAATAATAGCATTGATACACATACATCCCTATCAGAAGCTTTTTTGCCTCCCTGTGTAGATGGAATACAAGTCTCAGTGCAATTCTATTAAATTTATTATTTAAATAGTGGGTGTGCTATTTACAAAAGGTGGCTTAATTTAGTGTTAAATACTTCATTCCATTTTTTTAATAGCATCCTCAGTCTTTACAGTGTTACTTCTTACTCTTTAGGACTGCACAGCAACTTACAAAATATACAAGAGTAATTAACTTATGGATTTACAGAAACTTCAGATACAATTGCATTCCCCCTCCTGCCCCAATATTTGCAGTTATCTTTTCTTATAGAGTGACCTTCTGGTTCCACGTCCTTAAAGGAAAAAAAAGAAAAAAACAATCTTGAGTTACACACTCTGCCTCCAAACAATGTATGTCAGTTTGCTTCCAAAGGAAGACTAGACATCAATAACTGGCTTTTCTTATTGCAGGAGAGGACACTGGTGGTTGAGATTAGAACTATGTACTCAACTTCCCAGCAAGGATGAACTCTGAAGGAAGGGTGCTGGACCAGTATAACAGAACAATAGGAGTTCCACATCAAACAAGCATGTTTTCAGTGTGCTCTGTAACTACACTGAAGTTTATGGAGGCATCCAAGACACATTGACTACTTCCAGGGAAAATATAGCAGATAATTGCATAATTACAAACTATCCCAGCTACTCTTACTAAAGGAGATGAGAAATTAAAGGTATAACACTGCCATTTAAATAATCAGACTTGAGGACTGACAACAATTTAGACTAACAGGACACTTCAGTCATTTTAAGTTGTTTCAGACTCTAGAAATATGAGTACTCCTCTGCTTAATATTGTGTTGACCGAGAAAAAAGGAGCATCTTTTCCTCATGTTATTTCCTCATTGGATATTCTAGTTAGCTTTAGTATGCCAAATTGTTCTTTCCCAGAAGAAAGTCTGATCTTTAAGTAGCTTCTTATGCATACTGATCCTTTTTGATTTATAGCCATTCTATAATCTCCCACAGATGCACTAAAAGCTTATTTATTATTGAACCTACATAGTCAATGTGATTTGCCCCTCCAATGTTCTTCACCTTCCTCTAAAATAGCAACAAGGTCCTACTCCATAAAGTTTAAGTTCTTTAGAACTATTTATACACATTTGTGATGCATCATATTGCAATATTTTGGCCAAGACAGTTCTGTAGTTTAGAGAAAGGCATGCACTGCAAGAAGTGACCTAGGACCCAACATTTCAGTAGTAAAACAATCTGGAAAGCAACTAGACCAAAATAATGCGCGGGTTTTTTTTTTTAAAAACTGTAACACGTTCAATGCTACAACACTATTCACAGCAAAGTGAGTGAGTGTTCAAAGTTTAACTTTTTCTCTCCTTATTTTGTTTGCATATGCTGTCATTTCACAGATGATCCAATATCCTCACAGATCAAACTGAGAAACATTTTTCCTTGGGATGGTAACAAACTATTTAAGAGTCATTTTTGTAGCTATATACCAACCTTTGCGTACATTACTTTTAGGCATCTCCCACACTTCCATTTCTTCCACCTCACATCTTGTGTCTCTGCGTTTGGAAGGGGGCTTGCCTATCCTTTTCTTCTTTGGCTTAACCAAAGGCAGGCAATCTAAATAGCCAGATACAACCAAGTCACTAATAAAGCAAATTTAAGCTTGATTTTCCCCTATTGCTCTCAAGAAATAGTATTTTTTCCCTTCCCTGTATATTGCTCTGTACCCATTTCAGCAGCAGCTAAAACTGACATTACATCTGCCAAGCAAAAACTTTATGTCTGCAATATTTAGTCACTATGTAACCATGACTCTGGCTCATTATATTTTGGGATATAACTTCCATAGACCTTAATGTGGCAGAAAGAGCCCAGTGAGGGTTGGCTAATTCCGCTCCAGTTCACCATTCAAGTGTTCAGGACTAACTGATTGCTGTTCAAGTCAAGTGACTCAATTCACCTATTGTCTTAATAAAATGACTTGCCACTCCGGATCTAAGTAATGCACTGCAAGTGTCCAGTTCTAGAAGTCAAATTTAGCATGTGATATCATTACTAAAGCAACATATTTTGTTTAGCCAGAACCCCTTACTTGAGGGGCACTTAATTTAAATTAACTTTGAAGAAACTACAGTCCTAAGATAAAAGCCAGGTTTTATAAAGGTAGTATTTTAGTGCTTCTGAATCTCAGGAAGTGAGATTCATTGGCATGAACACACCATTTGGAAGAAACTGATTCCCACTTATCTAAAACCAAATGTGATAGCTTACTCTGACTACGCTGGGAAAGGAGAAAATAATGCATAGCCCTGCACCCTCAGTCTGCTCTATCATCTGAGACTTAAGAAAGCAAGGGACATGCTGAAAGTTAAGTTATTTTACAAGCATTTTATTTTTATGAATTGCTGTAAGGAATTACTGAAAATTCTGCTAAAGTTGAGAGTTTCTAACTTTGATGGGGCAGACCAGCTTAAAAGCATTTTGATGAAGTCTGTACCAAATTACTAATACAGAAGGACATAAGCCTTCCCATGCAGGAGACAAACCCCAAACCCTTACTTGCTCAAGCAGGAAAGCAATACAGAGAAATCAACACTAAAGAATATTCTGCTGGGCAGTTGATGCAGGGACCCTGATGTATAATATCACTGAACTAAGGCCAACAAGGGAAGAGAAATAAGTTATCAATCTATTCTGAAGATAACTTCATACTCAGTTACTTGATAGACTGGTCATGTAACACTTGAAAGCATGTGACCAAAGAGAATAGCAATACTCAGAACAGGGTAAATGCTAGAGTTGTTCTAACAGCACTTAAGCTGAGAAATGCCTTTGAAGAGCATCTAGAAACAGAGATGAACTTTAAGTAGATCTTAATTACAAAGAAAAACATTCACTTTAGGAAAAAAAAATCTATAACCTTTTACTTTTACAGAATAATTTTGACTTCTTCCTCTTTTCCTTAACCATATCAGGTAATGAATAATCTCAAGATAATTTGACAGGCACCAAACTATAAACTTAGGAGTCTTTAGAGTGATTAGAGATCAGTTAGCATGCCCACATACATTAAAACACACACATGAACTTGGATCTGTCAGTTCAAGACATCAAGACAACAGTGATTTCTTAATAGAGAGATTTGTGCTCAGACTTTTAGCAATAACGGGGCAACTGTTGGTCCACGCTAGTTTCTCTGAACATTAGCCTATGTAGCTATAACAGATGACTTGCTCTATGTTCTACTCATCAGGGTTTGGCAGTACCACTGTGAATGCACTTAAAAGAAGCATTAGCTGGGTAAAGAATTAATACTACTGTTTATGCAATAGAAGCTTTGCACAATTAAAGGCTTGGCCACATCAAGATTTCCCACAGTATCTTTAGAGACAAACAGCTGTAGTACATCGTTATTCATGTATTTGAGTTGGATGTGAAACATCCTGAGAAGTATTGGACTGACAGGCCTTTTCATCAATACCAGTGCAGTAAGAATTAGTTTTATTACCTTCAAATCTTATTAGATTGCAAGCTGTGGTATTTTGTATCATATCCTTTTGAATATTTAAAAAAAGAGAACAAAACACACTGAGGAAAGAAGTTGTACCTTGTTCTTTGCTCTTGGCTGGAGGTGAGAGACTACTATGTATTCTGCTGGTAAATTTGGGTTTAGCACCACTTCTAATCCAAAACTCTTCAGCTGGTATCACCATGTTTTCCCTTAACAGTCTTCCTAAATAAGAAGAGTTGATTTCAGGTCAGTATCTAGTTTTGCTAGTATTAATACGCTATTTTAGCTACAATACAAGGTTAAACAAAGGCAACCACTGAATCTAATTTAAGTCTGTTAAAAACCAAGAAGATAACTTTCTAGAGATTCCACTTCACAAAAATTAACAGCAGCTTTGTACAAAGTCTTCAGATTTAATTATAGAAAATAAAACTTTAAGAACACTAACCATGTTATTAGAACTGGACCAGCCTGTTTTAGATGCCTTTCACAATACAGGACAGTGTATGAGAACAGCAGCCACAAGTGCCTTAGTAACCAGTTATGAACCTTGACTATAATCCTGCCAATTTCAACTAATATCCACCTTTTATTAAATGGAATGTTCTTTTCCAGACCAAATTCGATACAATTTCACACTGATTTTTATGAAAGTATAGCAAAACCTTTTGCTAACAGTGGAGCAGCAGTAGCCAAGATAAAGAAAAAAATAATGATTTGACACTCCAGCTGTAGAGAATATAAACTATACAAGGTATGGCCATCAGGTTACAGGGAAACAAGCCCTACTTAACCCACCTAACATGGGTGTGGAATAAGACAGTCAGAATGTTTGTATAGATTTAGATGATCAGTGTCCAAGATACCATTAAACAAGTGTAGTTCAAGTGACCTGAAGCTTATCAAACAAATAAATTGCTACCGAAGTCAGCATGATTAATATACTTCTATCTGACTCAAAAGAGAGTTTGATGTTAAAATCTGTGCTTTAATTCTCTGCTGGTTGTAAAAATGCAGAACCTTCATGCAACAAGCAAACTGCAGCAAACCCCTTCTGCCTCAAAAAAAATTCTTAAGTACTCCTGGCTCTAAGTCAAACCTGAAGCTACCACATTCTTTGATCATTACAATTTGGAGTTACAATTAGGAGTTCCTTGTGTTTTCTAACTATTAACCAGCACCTTTTCCTCAGTGATTAGCTTACCTCCCAAGAACTTCTGTAGTATTCTCTTGTGTTCAAATCCCTCTTTTTTTGCTGTAGGCCTCTTTCTTCCATAATACCCATAGTCACTGTATCCAACTTCATCCTGTTCCTTCCCTTTTGGCTTGTAAACTAGACCAATATTTTCACCAAGCCCACTACTAGTTTTTATTTTCTCTTGAGCAGGCCAGCTAATTAGTTGAGCTGGTATAGCTTTTTTAGGTGGTTTCCAAAGCACCTTCTGGCCAACTTGTCGGTAGACGCTTCCTTTATTAGGTGTCAAGATTCCATATGGAGTAGCTTCTTGAAAGAAATATTCAATTTCATCCACATCATCATCCTCTTCTTCATCCTCTCCATCTTCATCCTCCTCTTCTCCCATCACATAGTATTCTTCTGAGTCCTCAGCTTCTGACAAACTCTTAGCAGCTTTTTTCTTGAGAGAAAAGATTTTTTTCCGGCTAGAAGACCTAGGAAGGGTTCCCAGCTTTCTACCTTTACTGGAAGCCTCTTTAATCTTCATGCCTGAAGATTTTTGGACATCCTGGCTATCAAAACTGTTGATCTGCTCCCTTCCTACCACTTCATCTTCATTAAGGGACCCACCACTTTTAATTTTCTCTTTCTCCAAGCCCTCTGTACTTTCCTGGAAAGTATACATGCTTTTCTGAAGCACATAGTCAGGGACAAAATAAGACACTGGGGCATTATCAAGTGATGAACCTTCCTCTCTAGAGGACATCTCCTCAGAAGAAAGACTGAGTACACTTTGACATTTCCGTTGTGGCAAACACACATTGTAGTTGTAGTTTGTGTCCATATTGTCCAAACAAGCCAGCCAGCTGTTAGAAGGAACATACTTCTCAACTGACTCATCACACCAAATACTTTTATCAGTTTGACTTTCATTGGTTGCACTGTGGCTTAGATTCAGCTTTTTCTGCTGTAAACTCAAGTCACTCATTACCTCCATACTAGATGGAAGTAGTCCTGCTTGTTGCATAAGGCTGGACTCTTCGTGAGAAGTTTTTGAGCCTGTAGTTCTTTTAGAGCTAGATTTCTTGGCTACTAGCACATCCTGTCTTGCCACTGGTTGATCAATGCTAACAGATCTGGCCAACTCTGCTATTTGCACTGCCATGGCTTCACCTGGAGGGGATTTTGCCCTTTGACTTGTAGTCCCCTGCTTTCCTGCATCCAGCTTCACTTCATTATTTTGGACCTCTTTTTCTTGCATACTTTCAACACACTGTTTTGAAGGCAGAACAGCTTTTCTCTCATCTATGTAAGTTCCTGGCACCAATTTCTCCCCTTCATGAGGGCCATATATCATTCCTTCACACGAACTAACAGAAAATAAGTCACGCTGCACTATATTCTCTGGGACTGGTTTACCACTTGCCACATCATACAAAGGAATAGTTTCTTTAAAGGACTTCCACAACTGAATTGCTGGAGAGCCATTTCCATATTCTATTCTCACTTCTTCCTTCTCAAAAGCATAGCTTCCAGAAGGAAGGTTTCTATACTGTGTAGAGCTGGAAGGGCTCTTATTATGAAACTCTCTGTCCACAACAATGGAAGATCCAGACGAATCTTGTTTCTCTGAAGTACTTTCAGTCTCTGTACCTATACCAGAAGAAACACAGGCCATATTTCCTGCATCACAACCTTTTGTTTCTATATGGGTATCTTGATGCTTTTTTGGCTTGTTTTCAGGCTGTCTAGGATCAGTCTGCGTTTCCTTTGTCTCTGTTTTTTTCCCAGGGGTACTATAGTGTCTAAATCGTGTTGCATGATAAAACATAGGGGAAGGTGGGGGAGCATTAAAATAAGGCCTTCTGCTAATTCTTGCATGCATTGGATGCTGTGGAACAAAAAATCCAGGGTACTCATGGAGTGCAACAGAATAAAATGGAAAATATGGATTTCCACTTCGGAAGCCTAGACAATGGGGTTAAAAAGAAAGAAAAAGACAAATGTATCTTCTTTCCAAAAGAAATTATTCTGATTAATAATTGCTTGCATACACAGGGACCTTCACAAGATCTGACCCTTAAAGTAGTACACTTCAACCATCAACACTTGAAAGCAAGTCTTGCACAGAAACCCCAGAAAGGGTTCCTTGTTATGGAACAGCTTATCCGGGCAGCTGCACTCTGCAATCAGAGTTTGATTTTGTCCCTGGAGCATGCACTGATCAGCTTTCCATATTTTCTGCTATTTTACCCACCAAGCCATAGTATTGTCTTTAAAAAGACAGCTCCAGTTACAGGTAGCAATTAGCTTATGTATACTATTTACATTATATATTTAACAATACTGTTTGTGTGCTTTATTTGTATTTACACATATATATAGTGTGTGTACATTTATGAAGCTCATTTACACACACATATTCATTCTTAGGCATATTCTACAACCCTGTAAGTTACTTAATATTTTGCTTAGCTTCCATTCTGCAGAAACAGATACCTTTCAATCGCACTACACAGTTAACTAACACAAAAATTGGATCTTTGAAGACTAAAAGATTACATTAATTCCACTCAACTCTCAAAAAGCTTCTAAACATAAAAGCATACACACACACTGATCTCCTCCCCTCTAGTACTAATTTACGAAGCATAACTACTTTAGATGGCTTTCATTTACCTTACCTGGTGCAGGTACACAGTAGGGATTATATGCATGACTGAGGTACCACGGATTTGGAAAAGGCTGTTGTGCTGTTGGCTGGGCATAAAAAAAGGGTCTTGTGTGGTTTGTGGAATATGATCCACCTTCTGAAGCTGAGGCAGTGTTCATTTTTTTTTTTTTAAACACTGAAAAAGATAAGTGATAAGGATTAACCACTTCAACATATTCTGTGTGACTTGACAATTTCATGCCCTGTGAGAATTCAACAGATATTTCTCTCCCTATCCTCACCTCTAGCCCAATGCAAGCAAACCTTTCCCAGAAGAAAAAAAGCTACCCTCTAAATAAGAGGTAGAAAACTGATATTACTATCAAGTCAAAGATTTTAGTTCTCCTTTACCAAACAAGCTTTTACATACAACTCTCAGTACTTCAATCCAACCTCCTTCGGGCTTCTCCAGACCCCCATTTTAAAGCCACAAAACAGTTATAGGACTAATAACTTCAATGGAGCCTTATAGGCACATGGCCATAGAAGTAGTATACCAACCAATTAAAAGCTAACATTTTATCAATCAGTCTTGATCAACAAGCCTCTAAAAAAATAAACAAACAACTAGATAGAGGAGTGGAATACTTCACACAGTCAAAGGTTTGGTGTTTCATAAAAAAAGTATTTGTAGATGCCAACACATATGTTGTATTTGAGCTCACAGTAAGAGCTCTATTGATTCAATATTCTTACATTAGAAGATGCTTTAAAACAGAAATAGCTAACATAATAAACAAAGTTTTTCAGCAACACCGCAACTCCCATGCTTAAACCTAGCGACAGGCAACAGGAAAAGCAAAAATCTCTACATTTAAGTTCACATTAAGAGCCATATAAAAAATTCACAAGACAGAATCCTCTCCCACATCTATGTTTTTCTTCAGTTAATTCATACAGCAAGTTTAGCCCATTCCAAGGAAAAGATACAATGCTGTCACATACAATTTATAAACAAGAATAAAAGTAATAGGAGAACAGAGAAGATTTAGTGTTCACATAGGAAAAAGGCAGCAGTTCAATTATTTGGAGGACTTAAACACTTTGAAGTTACAGAAGTAAAGTTGAAGTTAAGACCTCTTACAGACTGGCACACAGCTCACGCCTAGATGATTTTCAAAAAGCTTTCAGGAACATTGGAGTCCTCTTCAGTTTCCATCTAGAACAGTCTGCCCAGCTCACATAAGCACCAAAACCCTACAGATTCCCCTCACTCTACTAGACCAATGCCCCCAAAATGACTTTGGCAAACAGAGAAGCAGGAAAGAAAAAGAAAAACAAAAAACCCTACAAAAACAATCTACTCCTCCCCCATTAGGGCCCCTCAAAACAAAGGTCCATGCTGCTGCTGCTTACAGCCCAGCAAGAAACTAGCTAAGCCCTCTTTCAGCTCACCTTCTTTATGGAAGGCAGCTACTATGGTCCACTCCCTCTTCCACCTGAGGCTCATTTAACAGTGATTGGGGGGGGGGGCTTTTGCATCAATCAGTGGGAGGAACAATCCAAACATGGGGATAGGAACAGCAGTAAATGCCTTCATCCTGTGTGAAGAAAGCTAATAGTTTCATCTTGCAGACATTTAAGTTACATCCCTAAGTCATTCCAATATATCCAATCTTTAGGAATATTTGTAACATTGGAACTTACATTAAGAAAACCATAGGTTTCAAAGGAAATTGTTATCAATATTCCACTTAAAAGCCCACTGTTAAGGACATTGTTTGTAGAAACAAAATACAGAAAGTAGAAGATTAAGTTTACATCCATTTTTTAAGTTTATCAGCTGCTCAGTCTGATTACAAGAAGCGATGCTCTTCTATCCTCACACAACTAATTGGACGGGTGACTGTAATTTTCTTGTATATGAACAAGGGAAATATTCGCTCTAGCCAAATATACTCTACCACGTGTAAACAAGAGTAATTCATGAAATACATGGTTATAATTTGAGTCTGCCTGGGCCTTACAGGAAATGAGAATCTGAGTTGCCTCTTCACAACTTGAGATAACCTCCCTGAATGACAAAATGCTATGACTGCCATCGGTTTTGGGGGAGATGCCAAGGGAGGAACGCAAAACCAATGTGTGATGCAGGTAGGTGAGTAACAAGAAAAAGAAGTGTGGACACTTGGACATGGCTTATAAATCTAGGTTATGAAATTACTAATTCTATTGTTTCTTTGCATAATGTTCAGATTAACCTTGTCCTTTGCACTAAGATACAAATTATGAAAGGGGCTCTATCAGAGAAGAATTATTGATCTTGCTGTTCTCAGACTTCCTCAATCAAATCTTGTCTTTTCCTCTTATCTTGCACTTTGATATCATTTCTGCCATTTGCCTGGGATTTTTTAAACCCTCAACTCCTAGATTAATCTGATTGAGCTTTCACCTATTTTGAGTTATATTCTAGCCTACCTCTTGGTGGACAAAAACTGGAAAACACAAATGGACCCAAAGGGAAATTAAAAAAAAAATTAAAACACTCTGTAGTTTTTTAAAAGTTGATTATCTCAGGATTTTCCTTTTCCTTGGACTTCAGACTTCTCCCCTTTCCCTTGCCCTGTTGTTTCCTCCTGCTACCGACTCAACCCCTCAAAGTCTCAGGCTGCATTTGGTAAAGGCAAACCTGGGCTCTGCAACTCCGGCACTTGGCCAAATGACGTTTTAACTGTACGGTCTCTAGGCCCTAACGAGGACCACAGGGGAAAGAAAAAAAAAAAAGAGGTTCTGGCAGGAAGAGAGGGACGATGGCGAGCGGAGCGGAGCCGCCTGCTCTCCCGCCTTCCGACCGCCAACCGTTAAGCGCGCAGCGGTTCTGGGCGCAGCGAGCCGCTCCGCCCAGCAGGGGGCCTCCGGCGCCGCCAGCCCGCCTGGCGCGCTCTGTTTGCCGCGCAGGCGCACTCGCCCCCTGCGGGGACCCTCTCCCGGCCTCGCCTCGGCGCGCTCCTGCGCAGCGCGCGGCGGAAGCGCCCGAGCGGCCGCCGTTGCCTTGGCGCGCGGGCGCTTGCGTAGGCAGGGGAAGCTCGGGGGAGAGGAACAGGAAACGGGGGCGGGCCGAGGCTCGAGACAGGGCGCGCGAGGCTCATTCCCCCCCCCCCCCATGGTCACCGCTCCGGGCATGCGCAGGGGAGGCGGGCGCGCGCGCCAGCCAGCGCGCGGCGCATCGTAACGGCCGCCGAGCGGAGGTGATGCTGCTGGCGATGAGGAGGAGGAGGCGGAGGGCAGCGCGCCTGCGCGCGTAGTGGCCGCCGCCTCCGCAGCCCGGGGGGGACCGGATCCTCCGCCCCCTGCTTCCCCCCTCGCCCCGTGCCACCCCGCCCTCGGGACGCTGAGGCCGAAGAGGAAGCGGCGGTTGGAGGTTTGTTTGGGGCGATGGCGGCGGCACCCGCGTCCCCCCGCGCCGCGAGGCGGCCGGCCGGCCGCCCCAGCCGGGCCCGGCCGCGGAGCCGTTTACCGTCTCGTCGCCCCGCGCCGCGGCCTGTTTGTGTGTGGCGGGGGGCCAGCCAGGCCCTGGCCGTGCGGCGGCCTCGCCTCGTCCCGCCCCGCCGGCGGGAGGCCCGCGGGGGCTCCGCGCCCGTCGTGCCCTCCTCTCCCCCCCCGCCCGCCTGGGCGCGGCTCCGCCGGCGGCCGCTGCGGCCCCAGGCCCCGCCGGACACCGGCGGAGACCCTCGAAGGGGAGGCGGGGGCGCCCTGGGGAAGGCGGCGAGGTGGTTGCTGCGGCCGCCTCGCCGCCCTTGGCCGGGGCCGGCTGCTGGAGCGCCAGAGCTGGGGAGAGCCCGGCCGGRGGAGGGGAGCGCGCCTGGCTGCCGGCGGTGCGGCGGCCGCCGGCGGGCCTGGCCCCCGCCGTGCGACGGTACTCGCGCAGCGGCCCCGCTTCCCTTCCTTAGGGTTGGCCGGGGAGCGTCTTGAGGAAGGAGGAGAGGGAAGTGGAGAAATGGGGGGACGGGACGGCACGCCTGGGTACCGGGAAGGGGAAGAGCGTGTTCCTCCTCTAGTACTATGCCGCGGGCTGGAGGGGACTGCGGAGTGCGTCCTGTGGTGGTGGGAGATTAGGGCTTCCAGCGTTGAGTTCTCCTCTTCGGCCCAGCACGTAGGGATGCTTGTAACGTGAATGTTTCTAGAGATGCCCGAAAGGGCGGATAGGATGTGGTCTTCCAGGAGAACAGCGCTGCAGTGGGCACTGCTGTTTCTTATAGTTGACCACCTTTTCTTGCCGATATGTCTAGATGTGTGTACGTATAGTATTAGGATCCATAGTGACTTGGGTAGGGGGTTCAGTATGCGTGGATTTGAAGATTAAAATAATTCGTGGTGAGCTTTTATAGACTGAACATATGTGTAGTAGAGAATGCAAGATAGCTTTGAAATCAACCTTTTGCATGCATAAAACTTTCCAATATTCAGTATTTCTGTTATTAAAAACACTTACTATAGGGAATAGATACCTGCTGCTTTTGAAATAACTTTAGTTATGATTTAGAAATAGATTTGGGTAGCATTTAGCACCTGCATTTTTAGAGGTTTCCCTGCAAAACCATGGCGTGGTTTTTTTGCACTACTTCATGATCACAGTGGACCTGAATGGTATTCCCTCCTCCCCTTCAGTTTGTCAGTTTGTTTCAGAAACTCCAATGCCTGCCTACAGTGGAAGTTTCTGTGAGTGACTGGAGTTCATCTAGGATTATTTCCACTTGAATTTTTTTAAGATGGTGCAGTTAGATCATTCAAATACCTTATCAACTTAGTTCAGTTTTTCTGAAGTGTATTAGGGGAAATAGATAATTTTCAATATTTCAGATACTCAGATAAATCATGTAACCTCACAATCTGGGCACAGGCATTGCACCTCTTATCTAATGATTTTTGCATGTGGAATAAAAAGGCCCAGTTATACAGGGTGCTGTGTAACTCTAGCATCTTTCAGGAACAGACCAAAAGTGAGGAAAGGACTTTACTGCTTATTTAGTTATTTTGACTAAATTTTGGACTTTTTTTTTTGAGGCATGCTTTTTAATTTTGGTCATGGGTTTGTGAAATTGACCAAAACTGGTGCAAATCTTAAAATGTCTTGTCCTTAATTTAGTAGCTGTTCCATTTTGAGAATAAATGGATGTGAATGAGGTACCCATTATATGACTCTAACCTTTCAGGAAATAACTTATGATTACTTAAGCTACACTAATTATTAGCCTAATTTTTTAATTTAGAGATGCTTGAATTTGTAGTTTAAATATTCGCTATGAAACAGTGTGATGATGTTCTAGGGAATGCTGTACACTTGTGAATTGAAATTGAAGTTGTTAAAGGAAAAAGACTCGCTTTACTAACATTCTAGAGTTCAGTGAAAATGCACTTGTTCTGTACATTCATGATATATGGCTGGACCTTATTAGAGACATCCATGGCTCACTTTTTTCAAAGGTTAATTTACCAGTGCAGGTCAATTCTTTCCACAAGACAGAAATGCCCTTGGGGATGGAAACTGTTCCTATGCTCTACTTGGAAGGCCAGGTGCCAGGTTAAGTTGTTGGTTTATCTTGTGCTAATTTTATTTCTGGGCAGGTTTTCCCTTTACTGTATAACTTCCTTTAGTAGCAGAAAAACAGGAAAAAAAACAGGTACTGAGGAGTGCACTGTGACCAAACATGTTGTTAGCCTGGAGTCTGACACTTCCAGTCTCTAGTTTCTGTCTAGTTTCAGGAAGGTCATCTACCTTGAAGTCGTAACTCCTGTCCCAAGCATAATATGTGTTGAAAAACTTCCTGTATGAAATGAAAAGTAATTTTCAAGATAAAAACAGTGTAGGAATAAGCTTGTCCTTTCTGAGTTTTTTGAGATTTCGTGTCATTGTCTTATCAGATATAATCTCCTTGATACCCTCAAGTTTCTGGATTCCAGTGTTTCAATGATAGCTTTGATGGCTTCAGAAAAGAGAAAAACTTCCAAGTCTGAAACTGCTTCATCAATTACTTATTTCTTTTTCACTACCAAAGAGGCAAATTTGATACATTACTTGGGAACGTAGAGCTTCCAACTCCTTTTTCTCCTTTATTTCCCATCTTTGAGATCTGTTGGCTAGGTGTATTGATTTAAATAATTGTTTTTAATCTTTCTTAGCATTTGTATACCCCCTTTCCCCATGCCGTGAGTTTGTATACACATTTTGAAACACATTGATTTGTAATTCAGCATAGCCTTAATACTAAACTTGGTACTTTTATTGATAGCTGGGAGGATCACTGTCTCTACACATTTGAATGCTTGTGTAGTTTGGCATATGGTCGTTCAGTTCTTAATTCTGACATTTTATTGTGTTAAAAATAGTGAATGACTCACTTCTGTAGACATGTTTTTACTTGTGATTTGTATGAAGCTGCGCTTGGATGGAAACTGGAATTTGATTAAAAGTGCACAAAAGTACCATTTAGAACTTTTTATTAGTTAAAACTTGCTTAAATGAGCTGGATATCCAGGCAAATAAGTCCCCCCCCTCAACAAAGTGGTTTATTGAAGTGTTAATCGTAGTTAGTTAAGTTAGTTTCAGAGGTGTTTAGATGGTTGAAGATGCGGATAGGAACCTGCCTGTGGAACTTTAATTAATGTCTTTGTTTCCCAGAATTTTATTGGAAGTTAGGCATCTAATCTGGCTTATTCAATAGGATCTTTAGAGGAACGTATTTCTTTTCCTACTATCACAATATCTAAGTTATCTAAGGAAATGCATGTCTACACATCTCTGTTCTGCCCTTCTTATTACTTGGAAAACTAAAGTAATTTTTTTTGTTTAAACCATAAAAAAGCTTAAGATGACTGTAGTTCAGTTGAAGATTATATTATATCTATGTCTTTCATATTTCCCTGCTATTCAGATAGGAAATAATCGATAATTTTTTTCACAACATAAATTGAAATATAGCACTAACACTTCCATGTATGTAGTGCAGTATGTATTTCTGTTTATAGAGTTATATCTCTGTTTATAAGTCTTTGTCTGACCTTAGAAGATAAATGGATTCAAGAAAGGCAATTAATAGCACTGTGCCATAACTCATTAACGTTTGATGATTTGATATTTGGAATGGCCTATTTCAGATTTGAACTACATGTACCAGTGTTAAAGCCACCTCATTAAAATGACTTACTCTAAAAGGAATAATTATGTAAAACAAAACAAACCCTTTTATCCACTTGTCATTTAATGTTGTTCTCCAGCTTGATATGGAGTTACTTTGGATCACTGGGTAACATTTTGGTTCAGTTTGCAATCCAATACTGTTGTGGCCTTCCAGCTGCTCTCTACCAGCCCTACTTTCGATAGCAGTCTTTCAAGAAGTTACCCAGGACAAGGTGGCATAAGAGGTAGGTCATTCCAGTGGCACAGTAGTACTGAGGGAAAAGTCGTCTTCATAGAACTTGTATTCAGGGAGTATTTTTACTCTGTTAGCATCATATGCTGAACTGAAATTCTAATTTCAGCCATCTGTATCTTTTCATCCATAAATGACAAATATCTACTTCTGTGTAGTTGTTAGAACTACAGAAGACTGTTGATCTTTTCAAGTTCATAACACCATCAGTGCCACTGTTTTTCAATTAGTTGAGATTTAAGAGCTGTATGCCAACCAAGCATAGTGTGGTGGGTGACGTTAGATTGGGACTTGTGAGAACTGAGCCTCTTACAGTTCTCCTTTGGCAAGTCTGTGGCTTTGGACAAACTGCTTCTTATTTCAGTGGGTCAGTTTTTCAGCCTCTAAGGTGAGAGGGACATTGCCTTTAAAAATTGTCTTGAACTCTTCAGGGAGAGGTGTGAGAGAGTCAGGTAGTCTTGGATGACTTTCCGTGCACAAAATGATGTTCGTACACCACTTACCCTAATGTTTTGAACAAATTCACTTCTCTTTGTCAAATGTTATAGAAATAACAGTAACTTTAGAACAAAAATTCAGAGATCGTTGACAAATTGTTCTTCTAGGAGAATTTAGTATCATTCTAGTAGAAGGGAGCGGGATGGGACTCCTGGCTTCTGTGACAGATATGACATTTTATGTTCTTCAGCAAACAATTATCACTGTCAGCAAAACAGTATAGATGTAGAAAACAGGACCTGCGTACTTAACGTGTGCTTGTTCCTACCAACAGAAGACCTCCCTAATGCACAACATTGAAAAGAGACTCTTTCAGATTAACTGTAAGCCAAGGAGACCAGCTTTGTGAATTCACAGTTTAAAGGTGGTTCACATCCACATAAACGTTCTGCATCAAGACTCCTGTCATCTCAATCTTTTCTGTCACTGAGGGTCATACTCAAATGTTCCAGCTATTTATAGTAATTAATTTCACAGCTTCAACTTGTCTTCTGTTGGACAGGTCTGCTTTTTCACTTACCCACTGTCAGCCTCATGTTGCCAAAACTGTCTTTGCTCTTACTAGCAGGTGTATATCAATTTCTCCATGGGATCTTTTAGTTCTGTTAGTCAATGACTAAAACTCTGTATGTTGAAGTTTTTTTCCCTGTTTCTAAAGATTGATATTCTTTAAAATTACATTTAATATGAAGTTATGATATCAGTGACTTCTTAGATCTTACTAAGCTTTAAAAGAAGCGATACTGAAGTTCTGTCTGAACAAAGATTAATCCACCAGTTTGTTTTTCCTGGCTTAGAGTACAGTTTTAAGAATACAATGCTGTGGATAGACCCTGGATACCAGCAGAGCCATGAGCTATTTATTTCTATGGAGCTAACACACTTAGGAAGTCTGCGTGTCCTTGAAGCCATTTAAGGTTCAGTGCAAAATCTGTCAATGGATTAGGTTGCATGTTAAGCTGTTATCAGATAACCAGGATAGCAGTCAGTGAGGTAGAGATTGGATACGTATTAATTTGGTGAAAAGAAGCTGTGACTTGAAGAAAAAAAAAAAAGTAATTGCTTTAGATAAGCCAGTTCCTTGATGCACTTCTAGTTTTGTGACTTTGGTGTTTAACGGCACTTGAAACTCGGGTCTGTATGAGGGCAGGAATTTCATGCTAATAGATGTTATTACAGGAGACAGTAGTCTCTCCTTCTTCCCCTGCCCCAAAATATTAATGCCTTTTCTGTTTTTTTCTTAATTAACTGGCTTCACCTGAACAAACTGAACACTGATGGCTTTGATTATTTTGATTGTTCTCCAGTTAAACAACCAGTGAAAACTAAGAGTTTGAGTATGTGTGTATATTTTCTCTTTGTGTATATCTCATCACTGGAAAAAGAATTAGATCAGTGACACTAAATTAGTAGTAATTAAAATGGCATTAATTAAGCATATCTGCTTTAAGTGAGTGAGTTTAAAAGACAGCTGTCCTTGAATTGTGTTACAGGCAGGGCTCTATTGAAATAGCAGATCTTTGACATGGCTGGCAGGTATTTCTACAGTGTTCATCGTACACTAAATCGTGTAATTTTGCCTGGAACTTCAAGTATGTCATTTCAAATAAGATGGATTTCTGCATTCCCCATTCTTTGTGAACTACTGATGGTGACTTAGACATTAGACAAATACATCACTGGTTGTTCCTAAATTTGGGAATGCAAAAGAACAGTGCAACATTAAATAAATCTTGAAGTACTTGACAGATGTGGTACTCTGTCCTTTATGATAGTGATTTTATTGTCAAAACTCTCCCATTCTTAGTTATGTTTCTGTGTTCACATGTAAGGTAAGATAAAAACCTGACCCTTTTTTAAGAGAGGAAATGTCCAAACAAGAAAACAGACTTTGGTAGCTTGTGGTTGCTTTATAACCACTTTGTAAGTATTTTGACTGCTGCTATTCAATCACCCCTTTGCTGCTGTTATCTGTTTATTTTTTTTTTCTCCCACCTATAGTGGTAGCACTTGTCTGGCTGCATGGAAATTATTTGGAACAAAGGATAAAGTTGAATGTTAATAGATGAAGCCCTTCCGGAGAGAGCTGATGAAGCAAATAAGCTTTGGAAAGATAAATTGTCAGGTTTTTTAATCCTTAGCTCAGGTTCTGCTTGCTCTATAGTAAAATACCAGGGGTGATAGGTGGAATAAATAGGTTTTTGGAGATGTTGGGAGTTGAGCTAGAAAGTGATGGACTGTTTAGGAAACTGTATCTATTCTTAGAAGACCTCATATTGATAACATTAAGTAGACAAAAATGTATGGGCAATAAGAGCTGCTTAATATGGGAATGAAAAAAATGTGGCTAACTTATCAATGATTGAAGGAAATATACAGGTGAACTCAGTGGAAAACTGGGTAACTGCTGTAGTAGGAATAAAGTCTTTTCAAAACTTGTTTAAACTCTTCAGAGTTAGAAGCTGTGCTGATAGAAAAAAATATCTTAATTCATGGATCTAGGTCTTGATGGAATTCGTATATAAGCTCTTCTGCTTTGCACTTCTTTGGGATATTTTTATTGTTTAAATTTTTCTCTTTTCTCTACAAGGATTTCTGTGCCAGTACTTAAGTACTAATGTAGAAATAATTCTTTTAGGCAATCACTTTAAAAAAGGGTAACTATAAAAGGGAAAAAAATTTTTTGGAATAAGTACTAATGTGTAAACTAATTTTATTTTCCTGCTTTCAGTCACTCAAGTGCAGCCATTGATCACGAGATGTTACCACGAAATCTACCTCAGACTTTGCTTTTGCTCATTCATTTGCTGCATCATTATAAGTCTCAACAGGAACTCCGCAGACGCTCTTGAAAGTCTCTGAACAGATTGTAATATCACGTCAAAGCATGATGACCTAACAGTAGGTCAAAGTCTAAAACATTGATTCAGCAGTCCAAGATAAACTGCCTTTTGTTATCAGTATTGCTTCTGAAGGCTACAGACCTCCTGCCGTTTCTTCCCTGGTTACTTCAGAAACGTTCAACTGACCTTTTTCTGGCAGACAGATCTTGACTTTTCTCTCTGGTCCTGGAAACATTAATGGAATACAGTCATGTCTACCCAGGACGAGAGGCAGATAAACACCGAATATGCTGTATCCTTGCTGGAGCAGTTAAAATTGTTTTATGAACAGCAGTTGCTAACTGACATAGTATTGATTGTTGAGGGCACTGAATTCCCCTGCCATAAGATGGTTCTTGCAACATGTAGCTCGTATTTCAGGTAAGTATTCAAAGCAGTATCTATTAATTCAAGTAAACTATGATATCTGTTTTTGAGTGTAATATTACTTAATTGATTAACAGTTAATGTGTTGCAGAGCATTTTAGAGATCAATGAAGCAAGTAATAAAAATCTAAACCTTAATAGCAAGCATCAAAAGAGTAAAATAAATTTTATAGCATTTTGTGACTTACTCTGGATAAATATTGTAGTTTTCTACAAAAGTACAGAAAGAAATCACTTGTGACTGTTAGTTTTCTTTAGGGAGTTAATTGAGTCTGAATAATGTGTAAATTTCCAATTCTTCATACTTTTCTTTTTTCTAGAAGAAATTGATCTTTAGGTATTTGATCTTCTCTATTTTCCAAGATAGGGTAATTAGGTTATATTTTCTTGGCTATGGGAGTTCCATTGTGATTACTTTATCTGAAGTGTCTTAGCAGAAGCCTCTGCTAAGAGTAGGGATTGCTGTGCAAATTCATGGCTTTCTGTTCTGAATCATCTGTTTTTTTCTCTTCAGCAAAGAAGCCAGAAACTCTGCTCTTGCCTGAGAGTCTTGCTGCAATGCAACAGTGGTGGTTTTTTTCCACTGAGATGCTGTTGCAATTTTTAATTCATTAGCTCGTTTTCCCAAGTGTCCTTTTTTTTTTTTTTYTTTTAAAAAGTTATGTTAATGAGATCTATCCATACTACTTTTTGCAGATAACTTGATAATGAGTCCTAGAAAATGAGGCATCATGGATTTTCAGTGATTAATCATTTGTGTTAGCATCACAGGAAAATTAATCTGCTTGCAGGGAAGGAATTGTAAAGCCTTGAAACCACTTTTGGTGACATTCATGGATATTTTATCTTCCTAATGCATTGTGAATTATAGCTTTTCTTTCCCAAAGAAGGTTTGCAAATTCTGTTTTCTTGCTGAGATGGTCTCTCCATACAGAACAGTGTTTCAAAGTGTTTTCTATATTTTGTCTACTTTCTTTTGTTAGAGTGTAACTCTTAATGCAACAAACTATTCAAGGGTTAATTAGATACTTTCACATAAATATTTGCCACTTTTTTTTTTATGTTTGTCTTTTCTTTTTTTAATCTCAGATGAATCTGGTACAATTTTTAGCAACAAATAGCATATGATCACTAGATAGTGATTATTGGTGGTGGCCTGCAGATGACATAGTTCCAACAATCTGTACAGTAACAGCCACTGGAAATGTGATCAGACTTAGTGTGGGTGGCTAATCATAAAGCTGGAAAGCTGTCATGAGTCCATGGAGTGTGCTGCATTAGAATATGCAGTCAGATCGCTTATTCTTATGTATTTATTATTTATGGAATGGAGTTCTGGCACTGGTTAAAAGAAGTATCAAGCTTGTGGTTTTGACATGCTCTGTTTTTCTTCCCTGCTTTGGTTTACAAAAAGATGTTCAGTTTCCTAAATTTAGCTTTATTATGAAAAATTGATAGCCCTGAAGGAGACTTTGGGGGGGAAGGGAAGAATATCTCCTAGATTGATCCAGCATTGTGTATGAATATGGACAGCTTACCTTTTGTCTTTGTACTTGAACACTGTGCTAGCAGCAGCTCAGCTCTGGCACATGCTGCTCAGCTGTGCCTAAGTGTGCAGTACAGCCAGATTCTGTAACAGCTGCCCCTTACTTTCTGTGAAGAGGAGAATCTCTCCAGGTACCCGTACTGTCTTGCTCACCTTCAGAAAGCTGCCTGGCAAGTTGAGACAAGATACTCACTTGGCCAGTCAATGACTCTTCCTAAAATGCCCTCGCCCTGAGTAAAGAAACTTAAAAGAATGCAGAGAGATAGGGCACTACTTCTTATTTTTATCAGGTGCTTTATGGTATGACTTTTTTGAAGGCGTGTATCCCCATGTCCCATTCACCTATGTAATAATTAGAGGCAGGACTACAGGGAGCACCCACCATCCTTTCTAACTCCTCTCTTACCTGGTTTCCTTAAANAAAAAAAAAAAAAAAAAAAAAAAAAAAAAAAAAAAAAAAAAAGCAAAATTTCAATATGACTGTTAATATTAAATTTGAATGCATATAAAACTCAAAATGAATTTCACCCATTTAAAAGAAAATATCAAGTACCCGATTTACAGTATCAGAATCCAGTTAGTTCTTAATTGTGTTGTGATTAGAAAGCAGAATGGGTGATAAGTATACAAAGCATTACAAAAAAAACCCCTTTCTTTTTAAGTTACCTTTCTACATTTCAGAAAGATGTAATAAGGATATTCAACGATTCTTTCAGAACAAGTCTGATACAGTTTTTTCTGACACTTGATTTTGTCTAGAAACTTGACATTTACTGCATATTGTTAAGAATGGTGTATAAGAAATGCTTGATGTAGTGTTAGTGCTTGTCCCTCTTTCTGGGCAGGCTTTTGCCTTCGCTTACAGCATGCCTTTTGATAAAACTAAACTGTTAGTTGTGTAAATCTGCTTCTTTTGTTTTAGAATCTAAGATCTGTCTGCATATGTCTAAGCAGTATTTTCTGAAGGAGGTTTCTTCCCTCGTATCATTACCTAACATAGCAAAGTTTGAAATTTCAATCATTACAGTTCTCTGCTGATTAACATAAAATAGTATGCATAAATATAAAATACTCCTATCGAAGGCACTGATGATACTTTTTGAATGTTCTATACAAATGCTATTTTAAATGCTAGATGGAAGCCTAAGGTAAATAACTACTCAACTCCTGTAAATACACAAGCAAAAAAGAATATCTTTTAGAGTAAAATCACTGAAGACTTACAGATGGTATTTAAGATTGCAGTGTTTATTATTGGTCCTTGTCTTAATATGTATATTTCTCTTCAGAGCCATGTTCATGAGCGGGCTGAGTGAAAGTAAACAAACACATGTACATCTGAGGAATGTGGATGCAGCCACTTTACAAATTATAATAACTTATGCATACACGGGTAACTTGGCAATAAGTGACAGCACGGTAGAACAGCTTTATGAAACTGCCTGCTTCTTACAGGTAGGAAGGTTTATTTTGAGTTTGAAATAACTGCTTCTAATTTCTAAACTAATTTTTATTTAATTTCTCTTAGACGCTCCTTGCTGTTTAGTTGTTTCAAAATACTCTTGTTCAGTTTGCTCAGTAGTGTGGACAGCACTCGCTTGGCAGATATATTTTGCACGTGTGTCCCTCCTGACTTTAAGGTCCTTTTGGAGGGTGGAAGTAAAACAGTGCACTCCTAACATTTAGATAATTATTTTCTCAAAGGGACATCATCATGAGATGTACTTAATCTGTATGATTCAGTTAAGTCACCCCTGTATTCTTGTGTGTGTGTAGTATTCCAGGCTTAAATTTGGTTGTTTACTTCTAAGTGTGGGTATTTTTACCTACTGCTGGTAAGCAAAGGAATAGATTGTATGCAGTAATACTTAATGTGTTTTTTTTCTTTGTGTTATAGGTAGAAGATGTGCTACAACGATGTAGAGAATACTTAATCAAAAAAATTAATGCAGAAAATTGTGTGCGTCTGTTAAGTTTTGCTGATCTCTTCAGCTGTGAAGAGTTAAAACAGAGTGCTAAAAGAATGGTAGAGCACAAGTTCACAGCTGTGTACCACCAGGAGGCTTTCATGCAACTGTCTCATGATCTACTGATAGATATTTTAAGCAGTGATAATTTGAATGTGGAAAAGGAGGAGACAGTTCGTGAAGCTGCTATGTTATGGCTGGAATACAACACAGAATCACGATCACAGTATTTGTCCTCTGTTCTTAGCCAAATTCGAATTGATGCACTTTCAGAAGTAACACAGAGAGCCTGGTTTCAAGGTTTACCGCCTAATGATAAATCAGTGGTGGTGCAAGGACTGTACAAATCTATGCCCAAGTTTTTCAAGCCCAGACTTGGTATGACTAAAGAGGAGATGATGATATTCATTGAAGCTGCTGCTGAAAACTCTGGTAGTCTTTATTCTTCTGTCTGTTACAGCCCACAGGCAGAAAAAGTTTACAAACTCTGCAACCCTCCTGCTGATTTGCATAAAGTTGGAACGCTCGTAACTCCTGATAATGATATCTATATAGCAGGTGGGCAAGTTCCTCTGAAAAACACAAAAACCAATCACAGTAAAAGCAGCAAACTCCAGGCTGCCTTCAGAACTGTGAATTGCTTTTACTGGTTTGATGCACAGCAAAACACCTGGTTTCCAAAGACGCCAATGCTCTTTGTTCGTATAAAGCCATCCCTGGTCTGCTGTGAAGGATACATCTATGCAATTGGAGGAGACAGTGTAGGAGGAGAACTCAACAGGAGAACTGTGGAAAGATACGATACTGAAAAAGATGAATGGACCATGGTAAGCCCATTGCCGTGTGCATGGCAATGGAGCACAGCAGTAGCAGTTCACAACTGCATTTATGTAATGGCACACAACTTGATGTATTGTTATTTTCCCAGGTCAGATGCTTGGGTAGAAATGGCTATGAGACAAACAAGTAGATGTTTTGCTTCAGCTGCCGCTTTTGGTGATAAAATATTCTATATTGGAGGATTGCATATTGCCAGCAATTCTGGTATAAGACTCCCAAGTAGTACTGTAGATGGGTCTTCCGTAACTGTGGAAATCTATGATGTGAATAAAAACGAATGGAGAATGGCAGCTAATATCCCTGCCAAGCGGTATTCTGACCCCTGTGTTAGAGCCGTTGTCATCTCTAATTCTTTATGCGTCTTTATACGAGAAACCCACATGAACGAGAGAGCAAAGTATGCTACCTATCAATATGACCTGGAACTTGATCGCTGGTTTCTAAGACAGCATATATCAGAACGTGTGCTGTGGGACTTGGGGAAAGACTTCCGGTGCACTGTAGGAAAGCTGTATCCATCTTGCCTTGAAGAGTCCCCGTGGAAACCTCCAACGTATCTCTTTTCACCAGATGGAGCTGATGAATTTGAGCTGGATGGGGAGATGGTTACTTTACCACCTGTATAGCTCCCAAATTAGACTGCACAACCAATTCTGTGCTCAGTTACCCTGAAAGAAATAGTCGTGAGAGAACAGGTCTGGAAATAGAAATGTTAAACCTGTCCTTCATGAGCTGTATTTTTATGCCCTACCTAACATTTGCAGCCATTCAGTATAAATCAGTGAAATGAGCAGATATGCTTCCATAATCTGAAATACTATTATCTGATAATTGAGAAATATATGTATATCACAAGCTTAAGCATCTGACTTGTCTAAAGAATTAATTTCTAGTTCTATAAAGTCTCAGTTCAGCAAATTAGCTTCAGAAAAGTAGTTACTGTTTCTAGGATAATAAGTCACAACTGTTCTGAAAGTATCTTCCAGTTATATTTGAACTACTTCTGGATATCCTACTTAAGTGCTAGTTATGTAATTGTCAGTGTGGCCTAATTAATGGACTGTGCTGCACTTAATACTAATATCCACGTTGGTATAGTAATGCCATTAAAAGAAAAAGAAACAAATCCCATGGATCTACCTGTGGTAGGAAGGGTAGATCTTCCATTGTATGGTAACATGCAGAGCAAAATGACTGCAGGTTCAGTCAAGCTGTATTATTAGGTGCATGTGTTCTATTTTCACTAACTTATACCTGTCTATTTAGAATACAGGTCTTCCAAGCAGCTGGTAGTTTACCAGGTGTGGACTTAAGTTGCTGGGCTTGCAATAGGAATTGTCAGCCCTCATAGTGCGGGTCTATGTGGAGCTTTAATCAGTAAATGTCTCCACATTCTGTATTACAGTATCATTGGCTCATGTATATTACCTCCTGCTGCTGATGTATTTTTCCATTGTAAAACAAAGTTTTAGTGTGGATTAACCAGGTCTTTATTTTCTGTTAATTTAATAACAAGCATTACTGTAGTGTGATTGTGTATAGATATCCCTTAGCTATCAGGTTTTTTACTTTTTGGGGGGGAGCAAACTGTTCAGGAATATCCTGTGCTCTGTGTGCAGGAGAGCAGATGACTAGTGCTGCTCTGGCATTAATCCCAGGAACCACTAGCAGTAGTGGGGCGCCGCCAATCTAACATGAACACAGGTGCTTCATGACAAACCTTACTAGCATGTTCAGCTGCATCATGTTCTGGCACTGTATTTTGAATGACATTAATTTATTAAAAAAGACTGAATCCAGCTGTGCTTGGGTGTGCTTTCTGGTTGAAGTTGATACAGTTATAGCCCCCTCCCCTACCCACCCAAATTGTAGAAAGTGGTTTGTTGAAGACCATTTCAAATAGTTCAGCTGCAAGAGGCTTGGAGACATGTCTGTTAGTTGCATGTGCTCGCTGGTTGGTCAAGAACTGGAAATTGAGCATACATGTCAAGCGGAGGATTATGTAGGACTGACTTACCCCAATAGCAAGATTTCTGTAACTCATTACTTCTCCAATCATGGGACAAATTCTGCTCTACTAAAAGTGGAGGGGAAAGAGCATTACAGGAAGTAATAGGGAGACTTTTACCTAAAATCAGAAGATAGGTCTCCTAGTTTCACCAGGAGTTTCACTAGTTGACTTCATGCTCAACTGCAAATTTATTTGCTTCATATTCCAGATAACTGAATTTTACTTAATTTATTATCCTAGTAAATACAACTGGAGCTTTTAACATGGAAGGCACATTTTTGCAGTTGGCTGTGGGAAAGGGACCTTAGACAGATTAGCAACCTGCCCTTTATAAAACTTCTCATACTTCGGCATTTTGCAGTGTAAGGATTTAAAATAATGAGGTAGTTCCAAGTGAGAAAAAGGCAAACTACTCATTTTTACAGGTGAATCACATGTTTGCATTCTCTGCTGCATCAAACTGTTTTTGACACCTGAATTGCTTAGATAAGAGCTGAGAAGTGACTCAGTGGATCCTTGGAAACTGGAAGTTGCCTGCCAGTGATTCTGTTTATGTTGCTTTCCTGTGGTCTGGGACATCAGGCTGTGAACCTGTTCTGTTTAAGGGAGTACATGTTAGAAGAAAAGCAGCTGAACAGTGATGCTGCTTTGTAGTGCAAGTTGGAAAAATCACACACCTCAAGTAAAAGTATCAGTAGTGTCTTGGTAACTCCAGCTTGACTGGACTGCTGAACTAAGTGGGTCATCCTCACATTAGCTGACTTTATCAAGCTGCACCCAACAGCAGTAGGCTCTAGGTTACTCCTAAGTTCAAGTGTATATGATCCATAGCTAATGACAGCACACAGTAGCGTTGTTTTTGACAACTTTCAACTTGTTTGAATAGGAAGTAGCTGACCAACCTTATTTTTGGCAAGAAGCTATGCATGAGATCTTAAGTGTAGCAACTATAGGTCACAGTTGTCCTGCAGAACCGGAAAGGCAGACTATGCTTGATTTTATCCATTTAGGAGCATCCTTTAAAATACAGAAGGTCTACAACACTTCTTGCTAGTTTGCATTTTATTACTTTTTAGAGCATTCTGTTAGGTTGTATAAATCCATGTGGTACCTTACTTAGGGTACTGTTTATAATACAGTGCTGAAAGGTAAGAAAGACTAGTCAAATCTCTGACAGTTCTCCAGTGATTTTTTTTAAAGAAATCCTATCAGTTCACTTACTTATGCAGTTAACAATCACTGCAGTCAATATTCAGCTCCAAAGGAAAAGAGCTGTCAAAGGCTACTGTCACACCTAAGCTCTTTCCTTGTATAAATTGGAAAGGAAACTGCAGCCAAAGTACTGCTATATGCCTGAAAATGGTCACTACCAGCAGATTTAGAGAAATATTTCTGTGGGAACAAAGAAAACAGCTGAAAAAATGCTGTTTTTATTTTATAAATAGAGCAAAGATGATTAAAGCATTCACACAGTTCTAAAATAGTATCTTATGATGAAGCTTCAGTCTAATGTTAGACTACTGTTCAACCTGAGCTTGGCTTTGAAGTGCATTTACATGCAAGTTCAAAGGAATCAGTTTTGTTACCTCCTCAAGCATTGCCATATATGCTAAAAGTGAGCTTGCCTCTTTTCTGGTAGAAATACTTCAAATTTTAAACAATTTCTATTCTTCTCTTCCCTCCCTCTCCCCCCCACTAGAAAAAAAGAAAAGATCTGGCCTCCACTAATGATTTTCAATGCATTCACTTATTTTTTACAGTTAAGGCTACATCCCTAACTGCAAGTTTAATTTCTATTCCAAGGGGAATAAACAGGGGTAGTGAAGTGTGTCCAGCTTTATAGAGAACAGATAGAGGGATACTTAATCTTTGGGAATAATATTTTTAAAGATAATTTTTTTTAAGTATTTTAAAAGCACTACCTGGTACTTTTCTTCACAATATTTCTCCTTTCTCTTCTTAAAGCCTCTGTTAAGACATACCAGCACCTGTTACATTGTTCCTTAGCGCTAACTGCACCTGCAGACAAACAATATCACCACTAAACTCATTACCAGACTAGTGTTCTTCCTCCTCCATTTTCCATTTACAACTACCTTTGGATTGTTTTTCTCTATTTCTGGATCCGCATTAGAGCACGAAAGGAGGCTGGGGTAGGCTTGCTCTCAAAACAAGTTTCTTTCCACTTTTTGCCCACCATTAGCCAGACACAAAGTTTTATTTAAAATATCCCTCCTACAGCACTTGCCAGAAGTACCATTCAGCAAGGCAGGAGCTCTTAACAAACTTACAACCTCGAGCAGGAGTATTATTTGGCTGAATAAAGCCTAGAGTTCACACACAGTGCAGGGAGACAGGTTGATTAAAAGTCTGTACATCCTCAGACACCTCCCAAGTTCAGGTGTGAAAGATGTTGCTAAACAGCCCAGGGCAGTAGGTGAGGGGAAGATCTGGGCCAGTACTGAGCCACAGACACTCTGGCACACAGGGGAGGACTAGTGTAGAAGATGGGATGGGCAAGAGCAAAACAGAGCAGTAACTACCTCTGTGTGTGCTTTTCTCCCATTCTACTCTAAAACACATAGATCACACTATAGAAGAGTTGGCTATTCTAATTTGTAAAATGAGACACCTGTGTTTCAGCAATGAAATGGTTTAAGCATTGTGCACACAGCCCAGGACTGAAGTGCTAAAGCATGACTCTTCACCTGAAGTGTTAAGTCACCTAATGTCTTAAAATGGCAAAAGAAATGCATGCAAGCATTCTTAAGCACCTCCACTGAATTAATATGACTGAAGATCTAGTCAAACAGGACAGTAAGGGAAAGCATACTAAGATGATGAAGATGATGTAATGTAGACCTTAAAGTAAATTCAGAGTATGTACTAAATACCAAGGTAAGTCTTCCTGCTGAGATTTTCTTTAAAAAGTGCAAGACGTATTGTACTGCTAGCTAACTCTTAGCGCTGAGCACTTGTTCTTACTGAAGTTAAAAATTTGAGTTTCACAATATAAGTATACACAGACATACGCTTCAGTCAACTTTAAGCACAGCATGAAATATTTCAACACACATATACACAGTTTATTAATAGCAGCAAAGGCCAGTGACTACAGGCTGTATTAGGCAATATGTTAGAGCTCACTTATTTTTTTGCCACTTTCTGGGATGCCTCTGCTTTTAAAGTTCTCCACTGTGTTTCTATGTGCTTTTCATAAAGTAGCTGAATTTAGAGATAAGAGATCAATCAAGTTTGCTCAGTCAGTACTTTTAGTCTGTTTCATGTGACATGCAAATGATATTGTTCCCCCCGTCATTTTAAGACAGAATAACTCTGTGTCTGCCTTCACTTTAGATAACTATTCTTCTTTCAGTCTAAACATGCTTAATTCATTTTCTTCATGCTTGCCTGGTCTAGAAAGCACTGCTACTTTCCTGGTAATCTAGATTCAAACAAGGAAAGAGGATTTAGTAGGTGTTCTCTACTACTGTTGAAGCAAACAATAAATATGCCTTTGTCAATACTGGTCAGTAAATTCAGGCAGGGAAGTAACAAAACAATTTTATTTTCTATCAATTACTTTTGGAATGTAGTATTACAACAGGAGCAGTCTATGATTAAGCAATGATTTTATTTTGAACACACACAGAAGTACTCAACAAGCTAGCTAGACTTCCAAGTCCCATCACAGCAGAGATTAAGCTTTGTACAGATGCTATACAGATGTATCACATCACAGGGAATAAAGTAATCAGAGTAAAATTAAGCATTTTAATGACACTGATAGAAGTAAAACATCCGCAAATTGTTTTACAAGTCCAAACAGTACTTCTAATGTTTGATAAAGAATGGGGTCAAGACCACAAACCTGTCAGAACTAAAGTTCTGTGCCTGTTCTTTTTAAGTCAGTTTCTCTTCCACTATAGTATTAAAGACTCAAAACACCATGAAGCAACTCTCCATAAATCTTTAATCACATTACAGTAATGCAATGTTTCTGCCTTTAATGAATACTCTCCATGTTGCCCTTTTAGATAAAAACTAAATACCTGCAAGAAAGCAAAATTACATCATGTAAATGACACAATGCAAGTTTGTTTTTCAAAGTCTTTAAACAACTACTTGCATATGATCAGAATAGTAGACAAATGCAACATTTTTTTTTCAAAATATAAGCTCTATCTAATTCACATTTGAATATTACACAAGGAGGTTAGTTTGTTCCTACTGGAAAGAGTGATTTAGCAAATCATTCTCAGCTAGTTATGGTGGCAAAATTAGAGTAAGAGTTTTAAAATCTTTAATGTATAGCTCACTATTGCAGAGAGCTAGATACATAGCAATTAATTTACTCAGCATCCTGATTTTGACTAGATGCCACAATCCACATTAGATAAAACTGTATAATTTTAAACTAGATTAAACATCAAAATAATATGCATTTAAAGTTCCTACTGATGTATGAGAAGTCTATCACCTACCAAAGACTTACCATTTCATAATGAATAGTACCCAATGGGGAATATTCATGGGGGGGGGGGGGAAGGTTACACTACATGATCCACTTGTCATAAATTTGCAAAAGCAACATCCATAGCGAGTTTAAATGGAATACAAGTTTAAAAAAGACTGACCATGCATTACAAGCAGCTACCAGCATTAAAACCAGATACCTACAGTTTCTTCTGTATTAACTTCTTAAAATAAAACATCTTTTTGAGCAGACAGAGCTTTGAACAGGCTGGATGTATTTATTTTCAAGCAGCACAAGAGAAATCAAATACATTACTTGTATTTTCATTTATCAAATAACAGTTTCTATATTTAACAACTGCATTTACACCTTCACTTTCACAATTAAATACTGCCACATTAGTTTCTCTGCTTGGTAATAATTTTTATGGAAGTAAGAAGCTTGTTCAGGCAAAATACTGAATTTAATTACAAAGGTGCTTGAAACAGATGTACAAGGTTAAACAAGTGCAATTTATTAGAACACTGATCTAAAAATGATACTTGTGATATATAACATTTGAGAAAAAACGGTGTCTGGTGTGCACAAGAATTAAGGTTATGACATTAAAATGATTAACAAAAAATGCTGAACATTTTAATCCGATCAAATATTAGGTCATCCATACTTTGTCTTATGGGTTTTTGGGACCTATATCTTGTATTTATGTACACTCAATAGGCAGTTCCCCAAACCCTGGCACATACAAAAAGCAGAAGTCGATGCTTTTCACTCTAGAAAGTCAGGAGAAACAGGTACTATTGTACTAACAGTAAATCAGTTATAACTGTGCAGTGACAGCCGGAAATACCTTTGCAACATGCATCATGACTGAGGTGTAACAATAATTTCAATGCTTAGCCATCATAGGCAATGTCACCAATTCATTTAGGACTCCATATTCCTTGTAGTGGAGAAATGGATGTCAGGGTCTTTGAAATGGAAGTTCAACTGCATTAATCTTTAAGGATAAGTAATAATACTTGTATTGGAAATTTAAAAACAGAGAGGAGAGGAGAGGAAAGTAATAGGCATTTCTCTTGGATTTATCTAGAGAGGTTACAACAATTAAAGTAAGAAGAGAACTATAAGAGCTCTTATTAATCTCAGTGGCTGCATGCCCAACCGTAGCTCAAAGAGCAAGCATATGCATTAATTAAGATCACTTATTATGAAGAACACTTCACCATCCACTGCAACAGTATGAGTTTACATCTCAGCCCAACTTGCTAGCAGAAAGCTGATTCTTAAAAAGATAGAAAACTAATACAAGTTTCTTATTTACCATTTGTTAAATGTAGAATAAAAGGGAAACACTCTTTTTATCAGGTTGCATATGTTTGTCTCTGCAACAGAGACAGCTGGGAGAGTAGGAAAGAGACTGCTGAAAGATCTGTTTAGTCTTCCTGCCTGTTGAAACACTGTGAAACATCATAATAGACTCCCCATACAAAACAGCAAGCAGCTAGGCATCTGCCGAGCACTGCAGAGGGCACCTCACTCTACCTTTCCTCAGATGAATCTGAACAATCCTGACGTTTCCAAAATCCCTGGGCCAGTGAGGGAGTTTGTGGGAGTGAGGGGAATGCAAAGAGCTAACAAATCAGCTATACCACTTTGGGGCAGAGGGGAATTCTACAGAAGGAATTAGAGTGAAGAGGTGACAGAAATAAGGATATTAAAAAGGACCCTGCAAATCCCTGTTACTTTACCATGTACATGTAAATCCCAACTACTTGCCTAGCTCTTGGAACTCACCAGCATGAGCTCTTAAGCCTAGGCTTACCTAGTGTGCCTTAGGTTGCTGAGGTTAGTTTTATAAGTGCTTAAATCCTCCAAGCCGTATTCAGTCTTCACTACAACATGAAGCCTGATCACCTAAAATCCAGCCAGCAGATAATACAAAGTAACTATTTCACAAAAGCAAGTAATTATTTTCTTATCTGCATGCTGAATCAGAATGCTCTAGAATCATCATGACTAATTGCATCCCTATTCCGATTTCACCAGAGCTCTTCCTGCATATCAAGTATTTCTTAGTCTTTAAAAAGATATAAATGTCTATTACAGAGTTGTGGACTAGAACAGAAAAGAGCATCAGTCATTTTAAAAGATACACATATATACACACAGAGACCAAAAGCAACAGTTACACTTCTACAGGTACCTTTTACTTGTATGTCAGAAGCAGTAGATTAGTAGCGCTTTTTAGACGCATTATTTGCCCCTTTCAAGTAAAACTATTTAGACTAGCAGTACACTTTCAGGTTTTCCATGGCTGTTCTATCTGTAGCTTGCCCTGGAAAAATAATGAAGGCTTTAAAATAGATCTTGTGTTTTCAAATTCAAATTGTTTTTTGAAGCAATAAAGCTGAAAATTAAGTTGTTGGATAGGAATTACATGATACAAATTTGGCTTTTCTATTAACTTTTCAAAAGCACCTAAAGAAATTAGAAGTGAATTTCTTAAAACAAGTTGCATTAGGATCTTCCTAGTTACCTCTTGTACAGCTGCTGTATTTTGTGCGAGGAATAGAAGAAATAACTATGACTTGAAATCTTGGCCCCAGAAAAGAGCGTGGCAAAAAGCTGACAGATACCAATGAGGCAATAAACAAAGAATGTCTTTTACTGTATAAAGCTGGAATATTTGCTAATGTAATATAGAAAGCAGTAACAGCTACCACCTGGGGATGTTAGAAGGCATATAGGGGAATACACTTTAAGAAACAGGAAATAATCTGTTTCAGAAGCAGGAAATGTATGAAGTAGAATATGCTTGCAGACAGAAGACACTGTATATATGCACTTATAGATGAAATACAGCATTATGCCACATCTTTTCATATAAATGATTATATTTCTTCACACACAGATATGAACTGGGCTGTTCCAGCTACTCTCTCAATTCTGATGTTCCTTTCCTTATGAAAAAAGTAGTTATCTGAATAGAACATTCCCTGAGTAGACACAGAAAATCTATACAGCCAATTTTCATTTGAAAGAGTCTTCATAACTTTACTGGCAATAAAAGTGTTCAGAGTTGGCTACTGTGCTAGTTTTAGGTAATTTTAATACTTTGTATTTATATGCATGTAGTTACATTTATGGTGTAATTACATCCTAATAGATGATTCTATCCCAATTTGGGAGAACTGTTTTTTTAAATACTTTTTCTGAAGAGGTCTCTCTAACTGGAATCCTACTCATGTCCCAGGGTAAAACACAGCTGAAACATACGTAAATTTAAGGCAGCCTACTGCGTAACACCAAGAAAATACTGATTTCACAGTCGTCACACAGATTTGCAGACACAAAGAGTTAGAGATAGATTAATCTAACAACTGTATATGGCTACAGAGGAGAAAAAGAAAGAAAAATCTCAAGTCAGCCACAGTGTCACTTTTCACCTGCAAATTAAAATCAGCATGATGCAAGCGAGAAGGCTCCAGCTGCCTTGGAACCTTTTAAGGGTTCCCACCATATACTTTTTGCAGACATGCTCTCAAATCTAACCTGAAAAAGAAATCAGTATTCATACTCTGGTTATTTTTAACAAGAATTCACAAACATTTGGCTATCTGAATTGAAAAATATAGCTAATTTACATAAATATCTTCAACATCCAAGAAAATGTACAAATCTGAAGTTAAACACATTTGGCTTGCAACAAGCCCTGTTTGCTAATGTCTTTATAAAGGCTCAGATTTAAAGAAAAGTAGTCATTTTAAACCAATATGCTGCAAATGCCATCCCATTGCATGGAGACACTCACCATTCTTCTATACTTCTAGTGAAACTGCATGATAACATTCCACATTTGTTTGCAAGCAACATATGCCTCATTTTGGTCCTGGACTGTTAGTTTCCACTCCTATGTTTTGAAGCAGTCTTTTCATAGCTCAGAGAAGCCACTGCACCTGAAATATTCAGCAGCACTGTGCAATAGCATTGCTTAGTCCCCAAGGTTTTGTGTTGACTGCGTAAAAGTGGAAAACCATGACGACATGGCCGATTTTGCACTTGTGAAGGCTCCTCCAACTGACTGACCTGCATTATAAAACAAAAGAAAGAGGATCAATAATTGTCATGTTTTTGTCATCTTGTCATTACTATGCCATAAAACAGCACAATCGGTTGTCTAATTTGGGATTTAAAAATGCAAGTCCACAGTCTGTGTCATAAAACATTCAAAGAACTTGAACATAGTAGGTCAGCAGAAATGGCCTATGTTTTCCTTTGTCCTGGAGGACCTGCTAAGGTTTAGTATAGAAAAGTGCTCCTGGCCAGAGTACACAGCAGCAAAAACAGGAGCAAGACTCCAGTGCAAAGACCAAGCTAAACAGTTTTCAGCAAAGCTACTACAGAGCAGCTATAGGACTCTTCAGCTGGTGGACTCATGTTCTCTCACACTGCAAGGTGACAATCTCCTGAAGGTGCCCCTGTTCAAGTGCAGAAACTGCTTTTCCAGAAAACTGCAGACTATTGCAAAACCTACAGAGACTGACAAAGTCTTTCAGTGATTTCAGCCAGCTCTGGATAGCTTCAAAGTGATACAAGAGTGAAAACAACTGAATGCAGAAGGCAGCGTGGTGGTCTAAGCATTTATAGAAGACATGAAAAGCTTTTAAGCAAACACCTCCCTTCCCACGTTCCTATCCAGCTCACACTGGAAAAGAAATTAGTTTCTTTGGCCTAACTGCTTCTCTTTCTACTATCATGCAATATACAGGGCCTCAATCAGCAGCTTTGCTTCTCAAAACATTGCTCTATTTTGTATGCATGTTGTAAAGTATACTTCAACTAAAATGAAATATAAGTGAGATATAGGATGCTTCTACAAGATAGATGGTGCCGAGATCCAAGCTGGCTTTCAATAAATTTCTTACCTACAGCTTTTCCTGTTTGTACAACGTTTCGGCTAGTGGAAACCATCACATTTCCAATCTTCTTTCCACGTTCACTATTTTGCACTGAGCTAAACAAAAGGGATGCTGAAGACTGTTAGTCAACTGACATATTATCTCTAATTGTAAATAGACTATCAAGTTAGAAATATTTTATATATATAAAAACATATTTGTAGCATAGGAAATGTATGGGCTTGATTATATATAAAAGCCTATATCAGAAGTATGCATCTCATCCACACAGATCAGTTAGGCATAGAACAAATAAGAGCAAGCAGCAACAGTTCATTCTTATAAAACACACTACTACCTTTCACAAATACTTCTATGTTCTAAATTATAAAATCAAATTAATAGAAATTTTGGAAAGTTTTAGCTCTGATCTGTAAGTCTTAAAGAAGAAATATGTGTTAATGAATAGTCATTCATTTCTCTAAATAGGGTTTACTTTGCATTTTGCTTTTAAGATGTAATTTTTGATCAAGTATAATTTAACTCTCATGCTTTTGTTAAAAAAAAAAGTAAGACGACGACAGACACTACCATCATTTGGAAAGGACTGCACAAAAGCAATCAGCTCTATTGCACAAATGCAATCACTTGAAAATAGTCTCATTTAGTCTTAAATTATAACATTAAAGTTTCAGACTCATTTCATACTCTGAAAACCTATTTATGTAAAACTCGACAACACAGCTATAGAAAAGCATGCCACATTCTCTTCCACCTCACAATTTTCTATGTTAACTTGTTGAATACTTTCAAAATCTTCAGTGTAGATGAAAAGCAGAAAGAACAGAGTACCTCTCAAGAACAAGTTCAGGTACGATTTGCAAAAAAGTAAGTAATTTTGATGAGTATCTGACAGGCAAATTGCTTCTGAGGAATAAAGATACTGTTGTAAAAATATTTTTATTATTAGAGACAGCTACTGATAATTTCACATTTGTTTCAGAATACCAGAAAGTGTTAACATCTCCCCTTTAAAAAAAGGAAGGGGTGGGGGGACACACATTGTAGACATCCCTGCATCTTTCAGATTATTAAATCTTTCTACAAAGGCTACAAACCACAATAATAGTAAGAGCTGCTATCAGCATGTGCCTTTTGAAGGCAATTACCTTGAGATACATCTTGATTTGTTTGCAATTCTCAATCTCCATCACAGAAGTTTAATCTGTCATTGGTCAGCAGAAGCAACAAAAAGATTCAGTGGGCTGAAGTCTGAACCTTTTTATTCCTCAAGCTGCCCTTTTATGTTAGCACGTATTTTAGGTCTACTCAAAGTGTGTAACAGTTTACAGCCAAGGAACATGCAGAATTAGCAGTGCATATGCACTGCTGATTTAACAGGCATCTTATAGAACCAGTCTGCTTAAATGTCTACAATAAGTCAACTATATAGGTGGCACCACCAAATTTCAACAAATCCAGTGACTTTTATTAAAGAATAAATTTCACAGTCAACATAGCTAAGTAAGAGAAAACAACCTATTTTGCTTGATGGCTGAACAAAAGGAAACAGTTAATTGCAACTGTAAGACTGAATTTTGGCTTTAGTTAAGAACTGTACCGCTGCGAGAATAACACGTGCCACTGAAGCCAGTTTTAGACTTGAATATTATAGGTAGGAACTGACAGAACTTAAAGTTCGGGCAGAGTTCAGTGCAGCAAGAAGTTACAGAAGATGCATTTTAAACTTCTAAGCTGAAGAATCTGAGCCATAGCCTCAGTACATATACAAATGAACTCCAAGAGAGATTTTTTAGAACAATGCTGCATTAAAAAACAGAGCAAACAAACCAAAACCCCCTCAAACACTAATTTCTCCTAACAACTGGACCCAAAGCCAACACACAGAAAAACACTGATAACAGTTTTAATAGCTTTGATTTAAATGGATTCCTAACAGTTTAAAAATAAATATATAAAAGCCTTATAATTGCAATGCAAAAATCAGGGCTCTATTGTGTAAAGACTAACAAAACAGTGTATTAGCACTATTTCCCCCTATTTTGTGCAAACCATCCATCTTTATATGTGGTGAAGTTTTGCAGGAGAACTTTGAATACAGTTTCATCTACTTGGGTGATTCAAATTGTTATTTTGTTTAGCTCTCCATAGAAAGAGTTACAGTTATTAATATCTGACTTTTTTTTCCAGTACATATTGAAATACTATATACTTACTGTGACAATCTTAACTTAACATCTGATACAGAGTATTGTCCCTGGAATGGATGGCTGGAAGAGGGGAAAGAAACCAAAAAAATACATTTATTTATTTTTTCAAGATGAATCCATATTACAACAACTGAAATCACTGGTTACATTCTTCTCTGCTGTTTTTTTTAAAAAAAGTCTATTATAGATGTAGTACTATATCACTTTATAGTAGGCTAGATCCAGTGACTATTCAACCTTAGATTTCTTATGAACCACCTGTAAGGTGCTTTCTATTTATAAACCAGATATAAACAATCTTCTTTTCACATTAAGGCAGACACATACCTCCTTCTAACAAGACAAGAGCGTGAAAAAGTGATCCCTTAAGTAGGCCAAAAGAGCTTTGCAGGTGTAAAGAAAAACAACCTTCCTCTCCAGACTATGGCAGCTGCCAAAGCAAGAGCAAAACCATACAAGCCTCCCTGCAGTAAAATAGTAATCCATGCTAAACAAAGCACATGTGGAGCCTACAGTGTCACTAAGCCTGGCATGATCTGATATTAGAGCACAAATAAGCATAAAATAATCCAAAGTATAAAAGATGAAATATAAATCAGCCAGCTCCCCTCCATCCCCATCAGTGACAACCTTGGACACAGCTAGTCCCTGGACACCTGGAAGCAATCAAAAGAAAGAAAAAAAAAAAAAGCAGAACCATGTGAGGGCAATTCCTGAGGAATGACAATAAACTCTACAGCAGGGGACAGCCAACTATCAAGTTGCTCAAGTTTCACATCTCCTGACTCTGGATAGTTTTCTTCATAAAACTATATCCCAGAAATACAGTAAGGTATTAAAGAACAGAAATATTCTGCTTCTGTAGGCTCAGAATCCTTTCAGCATAGGGCTGCAAAAGTTTCATCCTCAAGGGCTTTCTAAGAGGAACGAGGGGAAAGCTGCAGTTCTACAGAATGGTGTGCCTGACTCTGCATGCTAGGCACTCTCTGTGCTAAGAGCTAAAAATTGGTTCCTTACCTCGAATTTACCTCTGCAAGAGCTGGATGCTTGTTGCTGTTCCATACTCTGTAGTTGTGTGTATTTTTCCAGGCTGCTACAAATGCTGTTCCAAAGTCTGACAAAGTCTTTTCATTGTCTGATAAATTAAAATAAAGATGAGTGAATCTGTAGCAATTTGTTAGAGATGTAATAAAAGAAAAGTGAAGGCTTTTTTTTCCCTTTTAAAAGAAAAACTAAAATTTTACAGGTTCTTGACAAATCAAAGTCAAGTCAAATTCCAGTACGATGAACCTGACACTTCACAGATGTTATATTATATTCATTTTAAAAAGTGTCCCAAATATACAGAGCCAGGACAAAACACAAAAACCAGACACAATTACACAATTTATGTTGCCGGGGGGGTTTTTGTCTTTTTTTCATGAAAACACTAACAGGACAGATTTTATAAAAAGCTTTTCATAATGCTTAAGATTAAACAATATTTTTCTTATTTTTAATTTATTTATAAAGCTCTGAGGAGTGCAACTGGGGAGAGAGAAAAAAAAAAAAGTCATCCAAACAGAGCCCTCTTGACTTGTTCTGTGGGCAAGGATGGGCAAGAGAGAAAGAAAGGCCACACAGCAACCAGGAACAGAAACATTACTTGCACTGGTCTTGGTGAGATGCACTAGGCTTTGCTGTACTATGCTATTACACATTCATATTTAGTAAACCTCAGATTGATTCCAAAACTGAAGTATCAGCTACTGTAGAATAAACTTATAACAACATCCCCTTTAAAATAAAATACATAAGAACATAGGAAATCAGAACCAGAGGTGAAGCAGCATGAGTTTCAATACAAGCCTGATACTTCATATCAAGCATGCAATCATCTTAAAATAATAATGCTGTTCAACAAAACTTAGCCTCTTCTAGATCTCAAAGTGTAGTTCTCAATCCCATGCTCTCTCACAAATACCATGAAATGGGTACTGAATTAGTTCACAATCAATAACAGGAAAATAAGCATGAAGAGGATGAGGTTAAGAGGATCAGTGTGGGGCAAATGAAACATTTTCCAGAAATAAACCACTGATTCTTTTAGTTACATTCATGCAGGAAAGACTGGAACATAGGGAATTCCCTCTGAACCAAGGCAGAAATGCTTAAGCTCCAGAAAACAGAAGCTTGTAAAGCCTATAGCTGACACTTTTCACTTAATTAAGTCCTATTTAAGACTACGGCAGGAAGGGAGAAGAGATGGGTCAGACCACCAAGACTCTCTGAGGACAGCCACTAACTTCATTCCTCCTTGGATCCAGTTAGTTCCCCAAACTGAACTTCAGGTGGCAACAGAGTCTGTAGAATATTCTAAGTTTGTAAAATCTCTCACTATACAGGGTTGCAAGTTCTTATGAGGGAAAGCTTAATTAAATCAAGGAGATTTTGTTGTCCTTGGCTATCCTTGTTATTCCTTGAGAAGTTTATTTACTAAATTCTTACTCTGCAGCCTTAAAGGCTATTTCTTCTTTGACCAGCTCCTCCTCCTTAGCAGTAGGCCAAGCATGTACAGCAACAGGGCAAATGCTTATTACACCCATGTTCATCTCGGCCCCCAGAAAAGGCATGCAGTGTACCTGGTTGTAGCACAGCAGCAAGTAGTGCATGAAGATAAGCAGTAAACTGAGCCCTGATCCACTCATCTCCTCCTTCCCAACCAGTGCCATCAAGGAACACATCATCTCTGTTTTCAGTCACATGCTTCACCAAGTAATCTGCAAATCTTAGGTCAGCAGTTGTAGGGTTCAGGATCTTACGGAGTTCTGGATCATGGATTTGTACATGAGCATCTTCTATCTGTTTGAAATAATTCCAAGGGTAAAAGTGGATCCAAATGAAATTGCTTATATATATAATGCCATGTACTATTACTGTCAAACAACTACCTAAATCTAAACACACAGTCACACCAGTATCAAGAACAAACAAATAACCAAATAAATCACGTGCAAGCTATTCTCAGAATGACATATATCGCTGATAAAACCAGAACCTGATGATCTTCCTGGCACAGAGTAAAAGCTGCTTATTTCACAGTATTTGGCAGGGAAGTTTGGTGTTCACATGTATTTTCTTTGATTTTCTCTGTGATTACTGTGTTAATTTATCCACTATATTAAGTTGGTTACATATATTTAACTATGTTATGTTACCAAATGCTAATGATCTACTTGTGACTATTTGCTAGAACAGACGCAGTGCTTTTTTAGGTACTCCTCCCCCCACCCCTTTTTCCTTTTTAATCTGTTGACTAAATCAGAAGGAAGTCAGCGTTAGTAGGCTTTATTCTCCAACTGTATACAGATACAGTTTCTCAGCTGCAGGCATTTATTTTTGAAGACCTTATTACAAAGCCATGAAAGTTCATAATGAGTAAAACTAAAACAGTAGTGAAATAAAAATTTTAAAAAAGCCCTAAAAATTCAAATATTGGATATAAGAATACACACAAAAAATATGCATTACTTTCTCACAGCTTAAAAGTTGTGTTCTCTACCCTAACAACCTATACAAATAGAATAAATTCTTAAATGTAAGAGCTTATTTCATGGGGAAGTTACTCAAAATTTGGGCATGAACCTGGAACATTACAGATATATATCCAAAATGCAATCTCTGCTTTGTCCACCCCCCCCCCTTTTTTTTCTCCGGTTCCAGAAGTTCAAATGCAAAGATTCATACTTCTACAATTGCATCGCTCAGATGTTTCTGCTGACGGAACAGGATGTTGGTGGCTCCAGCGACAAAGCCGCGGACTGTTACATCTGAGAGGAGATGATGTTGCTGCAGTGCCATATATGGCAAACAAAGGTATCCCTAAAATAACAGAGATATTTAGAGGATTAACAAAAAGACAAAACGTTGTCTATATTCACAATTTTTCCTAACAAAAGCCAGCACATTCCCACCCAGAATGAAGAACTTTGGTTACTATAATTTCAGCCATGATTATCTTTCTTTGCTACATTATATCTGCAAAGCAAAGGAAACAGATTTCATATAAACTAAGTTTTCAAGAGGTTGTGTAACCTTTCAGTCTCAGGACTGAAAATGAAATACAATGCTAGCTGACAAGAAGCAAATGTGTTTACACAGTAGCAGAATAAGGAGTATAAAGTGAGCATGGAGGTCTCAAGTCAGTTTAAAGTCAAGAAGTCAAGGGAGACAGATTCATCTCACTTCTACTTTGCATACCATGCTGTCTTCTGGTAGACCTGAGGTACATCATGCAGAAAAGCTACAGAAACTTACACAGCTGCTGTCCACATTTTGAAGATGGAGACTTACAGGCTCCAGAGAGAGCTGTCAATTTTGGGTGAGCATGTGCATGCCTGCTTTAAGAGAAAGCAGGAAAGAAAGCAAAGCACTGTGCTTTTTAAACCACTCCATGCTTAGAATCGTACATTCCAATTAAAACAAAACAAACGACCCCCCCGCCCCCCCCCCCCATTTTAAAAGAAGTGCCATAAGGCTTTTAAGTAAGTTATGCAAAGATCATTGAAAAGAAGCTGTAGGTATTGTATTATTTCTTTTAAATGTAGAATCAACATATCCACTAAATTTAAAACTCAGATCTAATTTCAACTGTTTCAATTGCATAAAGCACAATGCAGTTTATTCACTAGTACAAACCCAGAAGGGTTAATGGCATACTGGACAGAAACAAAGAGCACATGTACTTTATCACACAGTACACGATAATTGGAAACATATGGAAGAAAGGAGCACAACTCTTCCCTTTTGTTATATTAAACACAGGGATAGCTTTCCAGATGACAAGCACTTATCAGCCGAAAACAAACAGCCTGTGTCAAAAGAACAATGGTGCTTTGAAACAGAATCATCAACCTAAAATAGAAAATATTCAGAAAAATAAGGCTTAGGAAGTTGGCAAAGAAAGGTCCAATTAATTTTTACTCAAATTTTGGAAATACTTCACCATTTAAAATATCAAGGGTCAGTTCCCAAATTCACATTTCTCCATAAATATAACTGTGTTGGTTTCTATGAACCTGTTCCCCCCTCCCCTTTTTTTTATTTTTAAAGAGTGCAATTTAAATGAGCATTAGATCCTATAGAACTGGTAATAAAGAAACAAAATATCACAGCCTATTTTTCATTATGCTCTGGTGTATTTGGATATATTCTGCCAACTGGCAAAATCTCATCCCATTCAAATTTGTCAGATTTGTTATTCTTCTACAGCATTGCCTAAAAGAACCCAGAGATGAGACCTCTAAAAGAGATTTAAACTTTCCAGTAAGCAGTTAAATTTTAACTTGCAATCACATTTTCTGATAACTTTGAGGTGTAAAGCCTTTTCTTTTTTAATTACATTGGATGAACTCAAATGAAAACTGCCTTTGTGGAACAGAAGGTAAACATGTAGAAACTGTCAACTTCCATAAAAATTGTTTACTTTTCCATTTTACAAGCTTAGCAGCATACAAAGTTTGCACTCTTAGCCCCACACGCTATCAATTATTTGCGCCTTGCCTTCAATCTAGTATTTTAATAGAACTAAACTAAATACAACTTACAGGCTATTTTTTAGACAAGACAGACCATAAAGACAAACACCAAGCTGTAGATCTTTGCTGGACAGCCATTTCTAGTGGCGGCTTAAAGCAATATAGAGCAGATGGCATTTGATCTGCTCATTTGTGCCTAATGTATTGTTGCCAATGAAAGTTATTCTGAGAAGCTCAAATACAACTGTCAAATACAATGTTTTGCAAGGAAATACAAATAAGCATCTCCAAAGGGAGAGACACTACCATGAACCTCATCAGGTTGAAGGGATGAATCTGAATCTTCCACTTCCTGGGCAAATGCACTCATCTAATAGGTTATTACATAAAAACAAAACAAAGTATTATATCACTTCTTTCACTGACAAAGTTGTATTTAAAGAGAGGCATCTGCCCTGGTTTTTATAGGTAAGCCAGAAGTAGTAAATGTGTATTACATATTATCTGAGAATGGCTGTTAGGGTCCTTAGAGAAACTCTGTAATACCTGGAGTTCAATTACATTTCTCTGTAATCTTAGAGCTCAGCAGCTCAGTACCATGCACAGAGAAAGAGCCACAGATAATGAGGAAGTGTTAACAGACAGAGGAGAAAAGTTACCTCTAGGCTTAGGTAGCCACTAAGGAGTAGTTTGCAGAATCTTAGTTAGGACGAAGGTATCTAAATGCTTCTTAAGTACTCTGATCTTGCCCCATATAGATTAGATTAACAATTCTTCAGAGTAAAAGAAAATAGTAGTTACTGATACCTACCATGCATTGAGCATAGTGGGTCTACAGGTTACAATCATACAGAATTGCAAGCAGTACACAAGTATACATATGACAGTATACATATGACAGCAAAGTGGAAGGCACGTGTGCATGCATGCACACCCCCCTCAGACAGGCACTCAGTGTCTTTATCTGCCTAGGAAAAAAACACAGCTGTACTTACATGTACATTGTAGTACCCTACAGTCATTTAGAGCTGGATAACCAAAATTATTAGTCACTTCTGTAAAAACAGCAGTCTTTTGAGTTACCAGGTACCACAAATAACCTGTTTACCTTTGTAAAAATAGCCAGTGGCATACCATACTGGTCCTCTTCCAATCCAGATATCAATCCTGGAACAAGCACCATGTGTCCTGTATTTGCCTGGGGCTGCACAGTGATTGGAAGGCTTTCTGAGCAGAAGCATTTTTTTGGTAGATTTTCAGCCTGTTCAGATGCTTTATTTTCACGTTCTCCTTCTTTCAAATTAGACTCCTCCAAAATGCTAGGATCTAAGGTCTCCCAATCACTTTCAGAAGACTCTGGAGAAGTGCGGAAAGGAACTTTCAAGTGCTGTACAGTACCATTGGAGGCCTGAGCTCCATTGCAAGTCTTCTGTGACTGGGAAAAAGGCACATTTGCTTTTTGACCTTCCAGTGAATGGTCTCCTGCCATCTTTCTGCCTTCCTTTCCCATTTCCAAGTTTGAATTTGAAATAGCAGCAGCAGACACAGAAACATAATCATCTAACAGTGGAGTGATTTCCTGCAAGCCAGTATCCTCTGAAATACTCTTTCTTGGTCTATACTGTGAGCAGTCAGTAAGACCATGTTCAATCATACCTGGAAAGTGATATCACACATGAATATCAGCACCTTAATACAAATTCAAATGACTTTTGTTAAAGACAATGAAGGAAATGCTCTTCTGTGCATACTAGAAATCACATACTTCGGAACACTACTTTGAAAGTCAAACCTTCTTTCCAAGAGAATCTGCCCCAACCTTTTGCTTTGAGAAGAATAGTTAGAATTTAAGAATTATCTAGGCAAGTATTTCCCCTCCTCTCCCCCCTTTTTTTTTTTTTGAGGGGTATGTGTAGAGGAAATAGAGCTGTATTTTTGGTTTGTAATAACTTGGCAAGAATACATGCCCAATGACTTATTCGGAGCCCCATCTATGTTATCAACAAGCAATAATACAGAAGATACAGTAGCTCTGGCTAAACACAAAGAATAATGCATATACTGTAAGTAATAAGTGTTAGGAGATGTGTCCATACTACACAGACATGCATACAAGTTATCCCATTTTTCAGGCAATATATTGACAGAACCCTACTGTCACATAAGTTGCTTTCCACATGGAACAGTACAGCCAGTCTCAGTTATGAACAGAAACTATATTAAAAAGAAGTCCAAACATCTCTTCTTACCAGGAAAGAGTGACAGGACAGTCATTAGAGCTCCCACCAATCTATTTACTGGAGAAATGTAAAACAGCACCTGGTGGCAGGAGGGAAAAAAGAAAAGAAGGGGGGGTAGGAAGGAGAGAATTAAAAAAAAAAAAAATAGCTTACACATGACAGATAAAATGCATGCAAGCTGTCCAAGGCATTTTCTTTCTTTTCATGTCTGTTCACCAACAAAAGCTCTTACAACAGTTTTTTGAAGTAAATATTTAAATGTGTGTAAGTATATAACTTGCTTGCAGTTGGACAGCTCAATCCAATGCTGACTGGATCAATTTCAGGAGGAAAAAAATCTCACTGATTGACAGACAAAAGTTGTTCCTGTCACTCTGCATAAACCATTGCTTATTTTTCACACATTAAAGTCTGTCTCTGTTATAAGTCAGAGGACAAATAATCACCATTCCAGAATTCTGAAAAAAACCCTATGCAAAATAGCTCTTCAAAGAAAACAATATATTAATAATAAGCAGATAAATAGAGAACAGAATAAATGCAGCATGCATTTACTAGAGATATCTTTCTATGATTAAAAACTGATTTTCTGGAAACAGAAAAAATGATTGACGTTGACTTCAGTAAAGCACTTTGGGCAGAACATGGGAAATTAGAGAGACTGGGATTAGTAAATTACTCAGGAATTCAAAAGGGGGATATCAAAGGTTAGTACTGAAAGAAGAAGCAYGAGGTTCAAGGAATATTAAATACTGGAGTTCCTCCAAGACAGACTTTCAGGAAAAAAAAACAAAAAAAACCCCCATACCCACAACTTGCTTTACCATGGCATTTTAACATCCTCAGTAAAAAAGCAGTAGTATACTAGTGGCAAATATGAGCACTACAAGGAGTCAGCAATACAAAGGAATACAGAATGACCATACATAACGTGATGACTTTGCAGGCCAAGTTAATAGGTATATAATGAAATTCAAAAGTGCAAGTTTGTGGACTTAGAATTAACAAAAGACTTCTGCTATAAGCTAGAAAGTCACTTGTTAGAAGTAAATGATAAGTAACTCATGATCCACCAGTATGCTCAAGTCTATGAGCCCCTGACCTGATGGAACCAAGAAAGAGACAGTCCTAACATATCACGTGATGTTTAATGGTATCTCAGCTGGAAACAGAGTACACCATGTATAGTGCCTTGTACAATTTGTTTTTCTACGTTCAAGAAAGATGAATTGCAACAGTAGCAGAAAAAACCTATAGCATGATGAGAAGAACAGGCAGTTTATCTGAACAGAGTAATTTCCACTGACACCAATGGGAATAAAAAGTCTGGCTTTTGAGAAGCTGGTCAATAAGTTAATGAAAGATACATGATGTAATAGCATGGAACTACAGCAGAAACCCCACGACATCCCTTTCAGTTTAGGATTCTCAGGTATCATGTATTCCTAGCTGAATTTACTTTTAAGTCTAAAGAAGTAAACAAGTTTATAAAGTATCTCCTTTTCAAGAAGTTTACCTATATTTGCTTTTTTGGTTGGGTGTACTGCATACTTAAGCTGATCACTTTTCTATACGTTTTTTCTATTGAGTGCCTCTGCCATCTTTCCATCTGTGTGGGTGCACATTTCTTTAGCCCTCCCTATCCTGTTATAAGGTCTACAACATTTACATTAGCAAATTGGGTGGTCCTGGCAGCAGAAAGTCAAATGATTGCCATCTGGAAGTAGTCTCGCAGCTTAATAGCAGCTGGGGGGGGGGTCCTTTAGCCTGTGGAAAGGCATTAACCAAATTGCTAGGGATTAAAGAAAATCCATCTGTGACATTCAGGCACTTTTCTGCTCAAGGAAAATTGGCATTACTAGCAGTTTCTTGCTTTAAAAGTCTTTGAACATACAGATTTCCCAGAGTTATTCTGGAACCTTAACATCTGTCAGAAAACAGGCAGTACCAGGAAACCAAACWCTTCCTATTGAAATTGCAAGTGTTCTCTTCCTGTTATGGCTTAGAAAAAAAAAACCCAAAAACAAAAAAAAAACACTCAGGTTTATTCAATAAGCATCCAGTTATTTTCAAACCAGATTCATATGCCTGAGTCATATGAACATGCTTGGGAAAGCTTCTCTCCACTCTTCCTGTGCATTTATGTCTTGTGGTTTGTGCAGCTTCAGAAGAGAATCGTAGCTCAGTTAAGTATTTTGTTTACATATGCCCAAGTGCTGAACTACCGTGACAGAATGCTAACATTATAAGTTTTTAAATAGATCAATAGAGATGTTATACAAAAAAAAAAAAACTTTCTGTAGAATTTCAAAATGTATTCAGTGATTTTGGCAAAAAACCTTACCAATCAAGTCTTGATTACATTCATTTCTACATGTGCACTGCCACTGTGTAATAAGTGTATTTTCTCAAGTATACTTTCTGCATAGCCTTAAATAATATAGCAGCTTTAACACATGCATCTTTAATGCAGAAATTAAATTTATTCTCTTCAAGAAATACTTATAACTATCAAGGTATATCTAGCACACAGAATTAGGTGACAAGTGCAGAAGCTTTAGTGAAGTCGTCCAAGTACATCTATAACAGGGTGTATTTACTGTCTCACAAAAGGTACCTAAGCCTTAGATACAGACTTCAGAAAGCTGTTTTGATATTTTATAGGTCAAGTCCTACTGACTTTCCAGTTGTAGCCAATGGGAAAATTCAGATGTTCCTTCTCACCACTCTGAAGAAGCTGGCTTTTAACAGAGCAGGTTCACTAAAGAAACAGTGAAATTTGAAGTACTGAAAGCAATGTTTAAACAAAAATTTAAAGAACAAGGCAAAAAAAAAAAAAAAAGACAACCTTTTACATTGTCTCCTCTAGCTGTCTATGTAATTCAGGTTTGAAAGAGGTTCCTAGCACTAGTTTTCCTTGGTATGCTTATGTAATGCTTAAATCAAAAGTTGGAGTTAACTGGACCCTGTACAGTCATAGGCTCCTTTTTAAGGTACCCACATTTCCTACCCATTCCTTCACACAAGCAACTGTTTGCATTATGTGTATCCACTCCTGTCTTCTTATAATACATCATGTTTCTCCGCTCATTTAAACACATTTTACTTAACTTTCGCTGGGACAAATATTAATAAGGCAGAGTATGTATAGAAGAGATGAGAACAAATTTATGTTAACAAACAGTTAGAGCATAGTTTCCAAATGTATACATGCATACAAAAGTACTTTAAATATAATTCTTATTTTTCACTGGTATATTTTAGTTATCTTTCATATGAAGATGTGTAACAATTACACTTCTATTTCAATTCTCTGCCTTGGCCAACAAAATGTTACCTTTTTCTCTAGAAGAATCAATTTAAAAAGGATCAAGACCTGAAAAATACAGAAAAGAAAAACATGAGTGAGCCATTGCCATTTATCAGAAATACTGTACAAACTTTGTCTTATTCAAAATTTAATACTGATTATTGATTTTATTGGCTAAACGGTTAAATACATTCAGCCAACAGAAACTAGTGTCCTGATATCCTTTCTCCACCTGACCATTCTTTAAAAATAGCATCCGAGATGCACAAAGAATGAACTGCACAAACAGGAATTGCATACTTTGAATCATACAAGGCTTATTGATGAGTAAGAACATATTCTATCACTCCAGTTTCAAAAAACAGTAAACTGCATAAGCACAGAAGAGCTCCTCCACAGAAACACATAAATGAATTCAGCAGAACACCAAGAATAGCACTCACCTCACCTAATTTTAGACATCTATTAATGAGATACCTAGATCAGAGATGGCTTCCAGACTTTCTTTGTACTCAAAGAAAACGGACAGATGCTTCTAGGGCATAACCAGGATGTTTGAAGTGAAACAAAAATTATTTCTACCCTCCCCCAAATATCTACTGTGCACATGCAAATACATCCCGGTTTCTCAATTTAATTTCCTTGATGCCTCTCAGTTAATAAAAAAAAGATTCTAAAGGTTATTTGTAACTTCGCTTAGGATACACTCTGCATTTCAACAGTCATCAAGAAAAAGGAGGGAAGCAAGATCCCTCATGTTCTATGATTGCAGGGGCTGCAAAAGTTACAAGATACGGGGAAAAGGGGTAAGTTGTGCGTGCCAGGACATTAGCAACATTCTTCTATCAAGTTCATCTGACAAGGAGCAGGAAATAGAGACACAATTTGCACTTTGGGACGTGATTCAAGAAATGTCACAAAAACCTAGAAGTCTCCAGGGAAACCAGAAAGCAGACAAAACTTTTTTGTCTGGAACAAACCTTTACTGAAGGTGTGTACACAGAAGGGGAAGGGAAATCAGAAGTCTGTAACCAGAAGTCCTAAGGAAAGAGCTTCACTCCTAGCACATGTGTTTATTTTTCAGTTGCTCACAAAGCATTTTACTCCACAAAATTTGTGCAAGGCATCATAGTGCTGTACTTCATAATTATAATATAGCAGAGAAAGCATACCTTGTGTCTAAAATGAAGAACAAGATCCCGAGGAGATAGACCTGAGATACCAAAAAGAAAGCCATTATTCCAATTAATAGCTAGTAGAGATTCCAACTTACTTTTTGTCACCATTTTTCTTCAGGAGAGGGGGGAAGAAAAAAAACAAAAAAAATAAATCCAAGTAGCAATTAAACTATGCACTCTATGTGAATCTAGTTATTTTGTTAGGAGAACTCATACCAAATTCTCTTCCTTTAGAGTAGAAGTAATAGTTAAAGCTACAATGGAGACAGCAATAATGTGAGTAATCACACTCTGTTACTCCTGTTGGCTGCAATACAGCATTATGGAAACACTGAATTAAATCCTACACTATGCATTCAGAAAACACAGGGAAAAGCTAGAATCATATGGAAGATTTCCCAAATAATAGGTACATGAAAGGCTGCACACCCCATACCAACAAATCGTTTTACCTAAAAATTAAGAAAGCACTGTTTCCCAAAAGCAGCTGAGCACTCACTTGTCAAGCCATCAAGCCTAGATGCATCATAACTTTCAACCTATAACTAAGTGCTATCATGGAAGGAACATAGCATTTATTTGACATTTATTTAAATCCATTAAGGAAGGAAAGCATAATAGAATACTGTACAGGCACATAAACCTCTGGTGCTTAATTTGTTAATGCACAGAAGCAAATTAGCTCAAAAAGCAAATGTGCTGGTTAGCATAACATTATCTCTGCTGCTTGTACAAAAATGTCACTTACCAAGACAAACTTGTGACCCTTCCAGCAGAGTTCCTCCCAAAGAGCTATTCATATGCTCATAGAGTTCCTGTAAGAGTTGGAACAAAAACAAAAAACCCAGAATGCATTAATGGCATATGGTCACACAAAATTCAGAGTAAATAAAAATGGCTTATTTCAAGGATTTCAAGAGCTTATTTCAGGAAGAAAAGCAAGTTTTACTATGGGAGTCAATGGAGATGCAAGAATGAGCATGATAATCAATGTGCATTTCATTACAAATCAGAAAGCTGACCCTCTGTCAGATTTGGGTAGTTCATTTAGTTCTTGTAATTTATTACTTGAGTTGAATAGCAGAATCACCTATGAAAATGGAGTATCTAAGCAAATCACTCATTAAAAACATTAAAACCTTTAGGCATACACTGAAGGCTTTGTTCTGTATGAATATGGTTTAAACTTTACCTTTAGAATTGAAATTTGTGAGAAGTCTTTTTCTTCAAAATACGCATGTGTAATGAGTTGCAGCTTTGCCTGAAGTAACCCATACAAAGGCTTGAAAGAAAGAAACAAATAGAAAAGCAAGCAAGTGAAGAAAACTTATTTAATAACCCGTTTTAAACTTCAGTCTTCTCCCATTCTTATCTTGCAATAGAGACATATTATTAGAGGTACAGTCCATTTTCAGGGGCAAAAACTCTTGACTGCCAACTTGCAGCGTCTTGTCTTCTGTGCTCATTTTAAATGATAATAATTCTTTCTTCTTTCTTTCCATTTGTACATACCACACCATCACTGAACATCTTTCTGGAAAAGTACTTTCCTGCTTAACACTGCTCATACACCTGCAGTAACAGTTCTTAATTCAGCTTCAAGCACTGAAAGTTCTTTTACCTGCCTGGCAATTGGTAGCTGTTACTAAATAGGTATATATACAACATGTCCCCTGAAAACAGAGTATGCTGTGTATGTGACTATCTTAAAATCTCTTTGACAGTTGTCAATGGCTACTTTCTCCATTTTTTTTTGATAATTAGTTATTACAATGACCAAAACCCCAAATCCTACTACATGAAATAAAGAACTTAAGAATTAGTACTTAAGAACTATCAAAAGCACAAACAGATATCCCAGTTCCTGACAACAGGCAGACAGTTTTACAGTTATTCTTATAAGGAGATACCAGTTCAAGGCAGCACACTCAAATGCCATGGCTTTCTAATTCATTTTCACTCCAGTGTTCATTTTGTTATCCTTTACAATGATTTAAAAAAAAGAAATAGTCAGAGCCAAAAGTTTCCAAATAAGAATATGGAAAACAAACCATTTTAATTTGTTCATGGAAGTGTTTTGGGAGTTAAACAAACATTCTTACCAGCTGACTGAGAACACAGACACTTTTCTGTACTGTTTCTCGGGTGATGTCTGCTTGCCGTACTTTTAGTGCCTAAGAAATAAAAGTATTACAGTATTTTTAGCCACGCACAGTTTCAAAAAGAATTCTTTCAAGGATCTAGTTGTCACATACCCCTATTTAAATAAAATCCTAGGACTGACTGCCTTCAATAGTGGAATATCCAAACCATGTAACAGTATGCCCTTATCTAGTACAAATGGCCATAACACTGATTTGTCACAGTTGTGCTCTCATCTCACTGCTCACAAGCAAAGATCCAAATACAGCTGTGATGATATGCACAGGACCGTTTAAAAGACATTAGTACAAGTAAAAGACAATGGCATTTTTAACTCAGGGTAAGGTAGCAGAAGAAAAGAAGTCTCAACACATCACACTTCTCTAACACTATTTGTGCAAATGGACCAGGCTGAAAAACCTTTGCCTGGCAATAGTTAGTTTGCTTTATACTCAAGGATTTTCTTTGAGCCATCTATAAAATAGAAGTATCATCTGCACAAGCAACTACTTTCTCAGCCAGACCAAATGGTCCTAGCACTTAACAGCAAAGCTAGAATAGGTGGGGACACAAATACAGTGATTCACTTAACTGTACAAAACAGCAAGTGTGTGGATTGCAGCCCACACATCAAAAAGGCAGATGGGAAGAGCGCTGGAGTTGTTATATAAAACACACATTGTTTTATATTCTACTTGTTGCAAACTGTTCAATTTAAAAATCTATTTATCTTCTTAATTGGTTAGTAAACAGCATAAACTGGAATCAAGAGTGCAATGAAACCAAGTTAAAACAATTGTATAGTTAAATACAACACAACTTTAATCACAGAATACAGTGAAGATTGTCTACAAACAGTGAGCAAACCAAAATCAACACAAGAAATGGAATTAAAATCTGCATTTGTAAAATTTCTTCCCATAGCATAAACAGAAACTTGAAGTATAATCAAGGTATGGTTAAGACTAAAACAGAGTACATACATTTGGAAGATGCAAATTATGACTCATCTAGAACTCTAAGCTACCTGGCATTTTAGATTCTTGGCATTTCACTGGAAAGCGCATATTTTTAAAGAAAACTGTAAAAACTTTTTAATTAGAGTTGCATAAGTGATACTATCACTGCTACTTTTGAAATCTGGACACATTCTAGCACATCAAGTACATAGTTTCCTCAAAGTGTGATCACATATACAGTGTATCTCTCCTCCCAATTTTTCAGCTTTATTGGGAAGAGGTCAGTACCTGTAAGCAGCTATATAGCTACATATAGCGAATGGGAAGATTCTGGTCCACTTCACAAATGTACTTTTGGCAAAGGAGGTATGTGAAAAGAAACATCACAGCATTCGTATGGTCAGATCCTAGGAAATACTCTAAAAAAATCTTCAGACACACAATGGAGAAATTTAAATTGCTTCCACCCAAAAAACCTACTTTCTGGCAACAGGTCTTGCAGCTTGACAGATTGTCAGCTTAAGTTTTGCTACTTGGGGCTGATGTCTGGATTAGCTGTCAAGAACCAAAACATATTTTGAAATTTTCAAGGCAATTGACAAGGAATACAATATGTCTGCTGACATAGGGAAATAAATAGTTCTCAAGTTCTGTAGCTATCTACTGTGCAGGTTTCCATGGATTTTTAAGGTGAGATGACAATTCTGATCCTGCTGGCTGAATATTGGTGTAACACAAGCCACTGAATTTCAGAGTCATTCGCACATCAAGCCTATCAATTCATCAATATAATTTACAACCTTTAAAGTTACCTTGGCTTCAATCTGCCTATAGCAAGAGACACCATATACTGTGGTTCGATCCCCACATCTTGGTGGCAAGTGGAAAAACACTGTATCTATGAAGAAGAAAAGAATACTTTGTAAGTCACTAACAAAGGGAAGTGTTCAGTATTTTTATTTTCAGCACCACTTACTTATGAAAGGTTTACTGCTGAAAATGCTGGGTACTTTTTTGAGTGCTAAAATTTGTGCTAAAACAAGAGTCCTCTAGTAATCTACGCTTGCTCTAAAACTAGAGTTTCCAAACTTTGAGGTGCCTTGGGGAAGTAGCTCTAGCTGCACCAATACGGATATTCTGACAGCAGTCTGAGTTTTAGCCTGACCAAACTCCTGTGAGTCCACTGGCAGATGCTGAGGAGCAGCTCTTGTCAGCAGAGAGGCATCTTTGAAACCCACAGGTACGCTGCACTTCTGGCTTGCTGTGAAGGAGCAGAGACAAGGCACCGTAAGGCTAGTCTTACAGAACTGGTGAGGCTGGGTGTACAGTAGCAGTGCAGTGCCACTAAGAAGGTAAATGCAATGAAGGTATGAAAAATTCAAGGAGGAAATACACAGCCTGAAAGCTTAGAGCTCCTGCTACCACTGCCAAGGTGGCTATCCATGCACAACACTACTACTCTAGCAAAAAGGACTTGGGAGCCCAAGTCTAACATAAGAAGGTTATTCTCTCTGTGCAAGTGTGACATGAAAGACCGTATGTATTGGGTCCGACTAAGAGAGGGATTATATGTAACAAAATTTATTCCCTTGAACAAGTTTAACTCTATTACAGAGATCACATAGGGTTTTAGTAAACCTTTAAGAGCATTTCCCATATCAAATCATCTTCTTTGCAAAATATAACTCCTTCAGTGGAAACTGGTTATAAACTCTAAAGTAAATACACAACTAAAAGTTATAGTAGATAAAATAATTATCTGAAGTGCATTTGCCAATTCCAAGCTCATGTTTATTCCTCCCTATAAAACAAAGATTTACATCAGTTTTGTTGCCATGTCAGTTTTTTTTCTTACCCCCCCCAAAAAAACAAACAAAACCCCCCACCACATTAATAACCTTTTACTGCGGCAATAAAACTGCCAGAAATTCAGTATTAACTAACACAGTACTGAACCAAGAGGAAGCAGGCAAGCAAGACGGCCTCTAATTTCCTAGCTTTGAATGTATCCTATTGCTCATGGGAGATTTAAGGATGCAGAAATGGAACAAAATCATGACCAAGCACAGAGTCAGAGTGACTCTTACTGCTGCTAGGAAAGGGATTATTTTGATATGAATACCTTCACTTCCAAATGAATCTCTGGAAGTTGAAGGATTAGAAAACTGAGTACATAAAGTTAAAAACCCTTATTAAAAGTAGCATTAAAGGTCTTTTTGATATTTTGCTCTTTTAAGTGGTTTCTCTCTTCACTGCTGTGCAGAAAAACTGATGAAATAATAGCATATTTATTTGCATGTGCAGTTATGATGAACTGAACTGCTATCAAATACAAAGAAATAAATTAAAAATATTTCCAATAACAGTAGCTGTAAGCCATCAGGTATTTTTAACTATTCATTTTGGAGTGAACAGTACTTACACTACTTTGGCTTGGGACAAGCAATTTTAAATTCTGAACCCAGATCTCAGAATTGTACAATTCTTAGTTTCCAGGGGGAGGGAAGTCGGTCTTCGAGAAGAAAGCATAAGAAAGACAAAACTCCTCAAATAAAAGCTCCAGTCTCCTTTATCTCCTTTTTCCTCAAGAATCCTTAAGGCCATTATCATCCATTGTGATAATTTACTAAGAACACCGGGCTTCGGCAATGATCTTACTAGTAACCACAAGGCAAAAGAATCCTTCTGTCTTTCCATTCTGCAGACCAATACACTAGAGCTCCTCTTCCTGCCCTTTATATTCACTTGTGTTCAACATATGCCATTCTGCAGACTTGGAATGGGAGCTCTGTAGGTCCTTGTAGGTCATTCCAATAATCACTAAGGTAGTGTGGGAACAGATATTATAATCAGTATGTACGTTACAGAGCTGAATGCTAGAATCTCATTTTCCCCTTACCTCAGAACTGCACTAGGTTTTACTTAAGAGGTTCTTCTCCCTTCAAATATTTTTTGAGATAGCTGGTGTCCTTGTTTTGTGTTAAGAGTATACACAAGTGATACACAACCTTTAAACTGAACTTTTATTGACCTCTGATTTCTTGATGGAGGAGACGAACTTTTATGATATAGTTTCACTTTAAACTTTGAGGCAATGTATTGTTATCAGTGTATTTTGCAGGTTATACAAAAATGCAAAGTATAAGAAATCTAATAGTGAAAATAATGGTTGATCAGATATTAGGACTTTTCTCTTGGGTACATTAGAGGCATGAAGGAAACACTAGTACGTGCCACTTTCCTCTCTGGTTTCTTACCTTCTTGATAGTTGTGAGCGCCATCTGGTAAAGCAAGAAATGGCAAGTATTTCCATTCTTCTGGTAAGCTGTGGCTGTCATGTCCTTCTCCAGGCATTAGGGGCGGATAGGAAAATTCAACCTGAAAAAAAAGGGGGGCGGGGGGAGGCAGAGAGAAAACAGATTACTGCTACCAAACAAGCAAGTCTCTGTGATCCAGCCTAGCAGTCTTTCTTTAGCAGAAGCATGAAAGATGATTTTTTCTTTCTGCTAGCATTTCTTGTCTCTTCCTCCAAAGCATTCATGGACTGACTTCTCTGTGCTCTGAGCGCCCCGGGCAGATTTAGCTTCCATTGTGCTTCTATCCAGCCTGGTACCATTTTCTCAAAGGAAATATGAAATAGATTTTCAAGCAGCAAGCATTGCCCTAGCAGTTGAATACCTTCTCCCCTGCACGTGCATAGCCAGCAGCATGCCACTGCATCTGCAATGTCAGCAGGGGCTAGTGCTAGGGCACAGACATCCTAAAACTGGATTTGGCTTCAAATCCCCTCAAGTGCTCATGATTAGGCAGTCCTAACTCATGCAGGCCTTTATATTTCACACTACCAAACATTGATTAGTCTCAGAAGCTACACAAACATCAAAATACTGCTTTTAAGTATTAAGCTGTTCAATGATGAAATTAAGCTTCAATGATGAAATCTGTTTTATACAGTGACTAAAAGTACCTCCTTTTTCTTTTCCCAAGAAATCCTGCCTTTTGATTTCACCTCTAATTTATTTTCCATTAACCTCTTTTTCCAAGTAATAAGGGTAATCTCTCTACACTTTGCACTGTAATACATGCCTACCACAGCTGTTCATGATCAGCATCTTAACGGTGTTATCTGTTCACTTTTTTTTCCCTATGGAGACCTATCTGAGTCTCCAGCCACTTTCACCAAGTCTTTTTTTCTAGATATGCATTCCTTGAAATATTGAACAAAACCTAAACACAGGTTTCTTTATCAGTAAAAGAAACCGTTAAAGGATATTGCAACTTCTCTTAGAAAATGCTTAGTCATAAATTAGTCAGCTGTCAAATGCATAATCAGAAATTAATAACCTATGAAAAATACAAAAACATAACAAAGTAATCACACAAAAAATAATCTTACCATTGTACGGAAGATAAAATAAAAGGGGAGGAGATCAAGAAAACAAAACTGAAATTCTTCACCTTACCACACAGTGTCACTCTTTCTCCAATTGTTGCCAACTTCAAAAAAACAAAACAAAACAAAACAAGAAGCCAACCAAAAAAAAAAACAGCCTTGTGACTTGCTGTATCAAATTTTCTTATTCCTCATACTGTATTCCATATACTTGTGTGCAAAGAGATCCTGAAGGTATCCACAAAAAACGAATAAAGATCTAGTGAATGACCAAATTCCTGAACCGAACATAAGTAAGCCACAAAGAACAATTTAGCAAGGAAGGAAAGGGGGAAAGGGGAGAGAGGAAAAAACAGAACAAACCACACAATAGTAAAAGGATTAGCTCGGTGGGGGAAGGAGGGAAGAAATCCAGGCTTTTACTTGTAGTTAGTTATCTTTAAGAATGCATACAGCATTTTAAACAACATATGCCATTAAGCTAACTAGAAGAACATTTGACTTCCAAATGTGACAAACAGTGAAAGTGTAGCATATTCAAGGAGCAGAGGCATGGCCTGCCATTCAGTACATGCATAATTCCTGAGAATCCCATGACACACTTTCCACATTACAGACTGTGAAAACATTAAGCCATTAGAAGTTTAATGTAAGCATTTGCAACCGAGATGATTATACCATACAATTTGATACTGTCCACAGATTCAGACTTGCTGGCTGAAAATACCATTACCAAAATTATTACTGGATTAGGCAGTGCTATCCTCTTTGCAACACGAGTGACCTCAGCAATAAATAAAGCAGAGGTCCTATATTTTAAGAACATATACACTTACAAGGAGCATCTACACTAACTTCCTGAAGCAGATATTTTATTTCAATACACAGTCAATGGAGAGGGGTTCTGATTCAGGCCCTGCAGTAGCTTCTTTTCATCAAATACAGAGGACACCCTGTGACTCCTAGATGTTAAATTCCAATGAATACCTTCCAAAGCATTATTTTTAACAGGCAAATACCGTAAATAAGAATCTAAGGCATCAGCACTTTCATATACTTATGGAACGGCAATGTTTATTTCACATTCCAATCAAAATAATGAATTAAGAGAAATGAAAAGATATATAAAGATACATCTAGAGGGAAGAAGAAGGGCGGAATGAACTAAGCTATACAAAAAGCATGCATTCGCTGAGGAATACTCATTTTTAAAGTCCAGAATAAAGCTGAGAGACCTGGCTCCTATGTTCTTTTGCCAGTATGGAACTTGCTGAAAAACTACTACCCCCACCTTGCTCCAGCCCCCAATTTGCTGTCAGCACTTCAGCTGCTACCAGCAACTCCCAACAATAGGGATTTCTGTAGGCTCTTACGGTTTCAAATTCATCAAACTGAACAGGCATTAATGGCACCAATGATAATCATGTTTTATATCAGACTCTTTCTTCCAAAAAGATATATTTTAATATATGAATTTCTGTATGCATGTGTGTGTATGCACGTATAGATGAGGGAGGATCACAAAACTTAGAAAAACAGAATTAAGATTGCTTAAGTGGCCTTAATTAATCTATTTTATCTGTATATGTTACAATAGTCCCAATTTACATGATGACATACTATTCCTCTCCCTTCTGAAAGGGATCCATGCAGAATACCTTAGTTTCTAAGAAGGAATCACATTTGTGTAGGTTAACGGACTGCTGTTTGCACAGGTACCATCTCATATTACAGAGGCTGAAAAGGGTGGAAATAGCAAAGAGGCAGGCTGCTATAGGAAGAAAAAGGACAATTTAACAGCAAAGGCAGCATGCAATGCCCTGGAGAACTTTATTCTACCCCTGCCTCCAGCTTGAGAGTTTCCTGTGATTTTATTTCAAAGCAGTTGCATCAAACTTTTTTCAAGTAGTCACCACAGGGGGGATTCATCTCATCTGACTACATATTGAAAAGCAGGATCTCAGAGCCACTTTTCTGAGGCATTCTGCACAGTCAGAGAAAACAGACATCTCCAGAGGGTGATTCATCTGATCTATGTCTTCCCATCATCTCTAGAGAAAGCTAGCTTAGGCTTTGAAGTCTAATTTACAGATGACTGAAGTAATGCGGATGAATCTCACCCTAACTGTTCCTCATCTTCTAAACATCCTGCTCAACATCTACAGCTCAGTTTGCACAATGGCTTCAATTGCAGTGAGGAAACTTTTGCTACAAAACCCATGCTTTTAACACTTAAGTATTACAGTAACACCAAACAGTCTTTAAAAAAAGCAGTTCTTGTCTCAAGTTAGTTACACAACACTGTCATAATGTTACTTGCCCCTGTCTTAATAAGACCTTGAAATTAAGGCATGCACACATACAAAAGTGATAGCGAGTGAGGTAGAGAGAATCTCAATTGTATCATTTCCAAATTTTTAAACAAGAGGAGCCTCAATAAAATTCTTTTCTCGGCCTGCACGTGTAAATTGTGCAGTATAGTTTTCCTAGTGAAGACTAATACCCCAAAAAACAAAATAGTTCTTTTTTCTCATCTTCTACTTTAAACCCAAGAACAACCATGGGGGACCTCTCCCTTGGTTCTTCTCTCTCTTTATGTAAAGAAGAAAGAAGAATAGAAAGCTTGATTTTTATTTAAGTACAACAGTGCACTTTTGTATAAATCTATGCGTATGTGCATACATTAGCAGGCACTTCAATTACCCTGTTCGTCATTAACACATATAACTATTCAAAAAGAATGCCTGCAAATATGAGAAAGAATTTGTTAATAAAGCTAGATAGTCAATATGAACAAAGAAATAAATGCAAGTTTTCTTGGTTGATTGTCTGAGCAGATTTTGCAGTTATTTTTTTCCCCCCCTCAAGTGAATTAAAGAGAACTCCTCAACAAAATGAATTCATATTAAAAGTCAAAATCCTCAGAGACTTCAGAAGAACCTATATAACATGAACCACTTTTTCCACTCATTTCTTATTCTTCCAAGTGTCAGGGACCTTCATTAAAGCTGGAAATACTATCATGCCTGTCAAGGGTGTTTTTTGATGGCAACATTTTCTGCCAGTTCATATTTCCTTGATCTGTATATAGGCTGCTGCTGAACTGCAGAACTAAAAATCAATACAAAGTACTATGTTGTGATTTAATGAAGAAAAATAATGGTGCTCTTCAGTGCACAGAGTGTGGTAATTCTTACTGATTACCAAGTTCAAACAAAATACAAAACCCTCCCCCTAAACTGAACTACAGCTGAATTTTTCAAATTGACATTTTTATTTTACCTATAATTTGGTTATGTTAACTAACCTTTTGTAAGCAATTCTTACTGAATCTAACAGGAATTGGCATCTGCCCAACAGTTTGGACCCAAAGTAAGTACTGATACACAGTACTGTCTCATTTGGGGAATGAAAACAAACAAAAAAAATAAAACCATGTAGGCAATCTGTTTTTGTTCCTCCTATTTAAAAGGATTTCCTAGCCAGAGTAAGTTTACCAAACTAAACCATGGTAAGAAAAGATGAGTGCAGACAGAAAAATTTATTTCAGTTCCAACAATTAGGAACTGACTAGGACTATATAGTTACTATAAAAAAAAAAAAAAAAAGAAAGAGAAAGAGAGAGAGAAGTATTCATAAAGATTTGATAAAGGAATGTGCACAAAATACATGTCCATCTAAACTAACATCTGAACATCAGATAGGTAGTCCCCCCATTGATTTTCAATGAACTTTATATTCAGGTAAGGTTTGTCTTCCCTGTGTATGAGAAGTGTTGCTAAGTATTAGCAGTCACAGGAAGAGTTTGATCCTTATTGAACATCAAAACGAGTGATAATTTAACACGTGCATGGTACAGGTTCCCTATCCCCCTCATTCCACCTGCTCTCCCGTGTTCGAACTACTTCATTTACAAGTTAACCCTTCTTAGTCAACACAGTTACAATATATACCCTCCTCTTTAATGTAAATACTTCTGAAGATTTCTCTTCAAACCACAGATGTAAAAAACCTATCCCCAAATAAGTTTATCCACTGCTTCAATAGGGAGAGGATTTCATCCCAAAATTAAAAAAAATATATATTGTCTTTAAAATACCGTAGTTCTGAATGTTTCAGATTTGCATTTTTAGCAAGTTGCAAAGTTTCATGAATCTGTTTTCCATGGAGTAAATCCATTCCATTCCAGGAAACACTCATTCTAACGTTCTCTTGATTACTTGTACTGCGTCAATAGGTAGGATAATTGCTTCAATAAACAAAAGGAGCTCAGCAGAAAACAGTCATTATTCCTATTTAGGAGAACCTTTCCATTCATAAATCATTTCAGCATGTTTCAATTCTTGGATACCAACTCTTCCTCTCTCGTTTAAGGATGAAAAGAAGAACAAGAAAAGCAGAAGAATGTTGAATATTGAGGATACTTCTAAGCAGCAGTGACAAATAAAATGGATTAGAATGACACTTAAATTGATCCCTGATTTCAAATACATGAGTATAACTGCTTTTCATTCAAAGTCAGGATTAAAAGAAAAAAAAAGGCCCAGAGACATTAGTCTTAGCATAACCAGATCCATAGGAAACCAGAACACCAATGATTTTTATCTGAGTCACCATAACAACTGCAGCATGCAGCCATATGAAACTCAAAGCACATTGTTCTCAGTGCTGAAGGATTGCATTTATTATTTAAATCATAATTTAAACTAGATTTAAATGACAAACTTTCCTCTTCATTGTATGACAAACCCAACAGATCAGGATCCACAGGACAAAGAGCAGTAATGCCTACACACTGAACACCTCTAACACCAGATTATATAAATATATATACTAGGTAACAGTGATAGGAAATTAATGTATTATAAACAGGTAGGACATCTGTCTTCTCTATCCCTCCAGTTTTATGACCAACTGAATTCTCCCATACCATTAAAGCTATAGAGCAACCACTCAAGTTATAATGACACCACCTGTATTGCTACAGGTGCACAGTGTAATCATTCAAGTTTGCTTTGATAATCCAACTAGGTTAGTAGAGTTTTAACTCTTATGACATTAAAAGTTAAAAAATAACCTTAAAACCCCCAACCTTCATACTTGCTTTTAAAACCATCTTGGTATGTATTCTGGACATTCTCCCCAGTACTTTGTTTTTATAACAATTCAACGCAGATGTAAATGCTGTACTTTGGAGACTTTTGCCCATATCATTCTCATTAAAGCAAGTAAATGCTTCTTCCAAAAAGTAAAGCTCCTTCCAGAAGAGGAGCACAATATTATTGCAGCCATTCCAGCCTAGGGGACTTGCTAGGTAACTCTGTGCCCTCAAGGAAAGACTTTGTGGTCTTATAGAAAATAAGACAGAATTCAGACAGGATGAACTCTTAAGAAGGCACAAGGTACCAGAGAGGTCAGCTTCTCACTAAAGCAAAAGAAGGTAATGTTCAGCTAGCTGTTAAGTTACTTCTGACCAAAGCAGTGACTGGTACAGACCAGGTCAGCAGTAGCCCCATCTTCCATCCACACAACCTGCTGTGGGGCTAGATACTTACAGGGGCTGGTGGCACTTCCTCAATCCCTGGCCAGCACCTAAACCGCACCACGGATGAGACTCAAATGCGCACCTTTTCCCCAGCTCTGCCACACACCGTTTCCCAACGTGAGGAAGTCTGTCCAAGCTAGTAATCCCCTTGTTTTTATGATCTGACAAGTGTTCAGGGTATTTACTGCAAGAATCCTGATGGTCCCAGAACAGTTCTTATTTAACAGTTCTTAGTTCCTTACAAGTTTGAGCACCAGGTTTAAACCTGAGTATGGACAAGCTCACTACCAAGTACGAGGCTGAGAAGCTACACAAAGACAACAGCATTATACACTACAGAACATGCTCTGCCCCAGGTAATCCTAATGGAGCAGGCAGCCCCATGCCCTATCCCCCAGCAGGTCATAATAGGAAAGGAACTTGCTTTCAAATTTTCTGTCAGGAACGTGACAAGCAAGCTTTTAGAAACAGTGCACCTGCCTAGGTGTCATAGTTCAGCACCACGTACAAGCCACAGGCCAGATTACCAAAATCAGACACAAACTCTAAAATAAGGCAATATTAGGAGGGGGAACATGGAGTCAAGACTTGCAGGTTCCAACTTACTGCAACTAGAAGTGATCTTTGGTAAGTGATTTTACACTTTTGTACCTCCCTCTGTTACACCTGTATGTAAATTACATTGCCAACTTTACAAAAGTGCTGGGAGGCCAAGTTACTCTTTGGAAGCACTCTGAAATAGGTGTATGAGAGGTGTCACAGAGATACCAAAATGCATGTTTTACTCATCTAGCATTCATTCATTTATCCAAGTGAGGTCAAAATTACTTGTACAGAGCTTCACTTAAATAACTACAAGGCTGCAATGACATGTACAAAGAACTGACAGACCGTAAAATGAAAGTTAATGATGGTAGAAGGTGTTCTATAACTGTAAATAAATATTTAAAAGTCTTCTCAATTTACACAATAGGGCAACTATGGAGAAAATAATCAGTATGGAACTGTAAAAAGAAGCACTCCTTGTTTCCATTACGGGACTTCAAGGAACCAACTACAGAGCATACTGCCCTTTAAAACTTAAGAACCAAACCAAAAAAACAAAAACAAAAACAAAACAAAACAAAAAAAAAATCAAAACAAAAACCCCATCACACTTGGGAGTTTTTCTTGAACAAAGAACACAATGTATTAATTCAATGGAATAGAAAGACATGCAGAGAGTGGAATTCATCATTAATTCTAAAAGAGATCAGAACCTGTGGTACTACTTACAGACCTGAAGCATCAGATACTAATTTTGCTGTATACTTAATAGTGCATTGTGTACTTAAAATGATTATCACCCCATGCTAATTTGAGTAGCCTCCTTTCTAATAAAAGTTAAAAGCTTCTTTCAAAATTTCAGCCTGTTGAGCATAAGAAGCAAATCCATATATTTCCATCTAGTACACAATAGCTTATAGGTTAATCTTTAATACTCAATGTATGTTATCATTAACTTAGCAACATTACATGCTAGAAGTATTCCCCTCAATAAAAGAAAAAAAGACAGATGCCTCAAGAAAGGCTGCCTGTGGAAGTGATTTAGGAGAGTGACTTCAGTATTCTCATTCAGAAAGACAACACAGGAGAGGACAACGGGAGACTTGGAAACTGTAAGCAATGCTCAGAACAGTTTATAAAAACAGCAGACTATAACCACATTTATTTCTTAGATGTCTCCTAATTCTGCAAACAAGTTGAAGAAAAAAGCTTTTTGAAGATAACTTCCCCACCCCTCATAGGCCCTCTAGGCATGTCTAAAAATAGGCCATATGCACTGATTGTTCAGAGCATTTACATGCTATTTCTGCAGAGCACAACAAGCATCATCTTCTGTAGCTAGAGTACACAACTCCTTCCATTACTATACTCACGAACAAGTCCATCCTTCCCTCTCAAATTATAGGATGAGAACATATGTAATTTAGGAAGAGAAGAGAAGTTAAAGGACACTCTTCCTTCTAAAATTTCAAAACATACTCAATCTTTCTTCTAAAAAATTACTTCTAAAAAATTGTGTCATTCCTGATCTCAAGTTTTATTAGCACACAAGGAACAGAATGTACAATTAGTCAGTCAAGATAGCGGCCTTGTTCTTCAAACACAAACCACCCAAAAAAACATACACAGACATGCAAGTCTAACAATACTTAATGGAAAGCAATCATCATAGTCACATTAATGAGTTAAAATATTTGAAAGTATTTTGAAGATTCTTAGCACAAATTTCTGGTTTCCAAGAGCATACAGAATATTCCACTACTACATCTGGGACATTTGGTTTGCAATGTCATTCTCCATTGGCACATAGAAAAGCAGGTCAAGATTACCTGCTATTATTTTACACAATAAGAATCCCAAGCAACCACAAGTGACTGGTTGTGTGAGCAGTCCAAGACACACACAATACTTTCCCATTATCCACACTTTTTTTGCAGCACAATTAGAAATTTCTGAGTTTCAGTAAATAAAGAGTATTTAGAGTATATTCAAACGCTTCAGGAGTACAGTAAGTGCCTAGTAAGGCAATGTTCACTCATTGTACTAGGAGAGCAGTGACCTGCAGCACTGGGCTGTGGACACCAAGCGCAGCAAAGCTGGGCTTTGTGCCTCTTTTCCATAAAAAAAAGTGAAGTGAGATTATGGGCATGGCTGGTGACACAGTCAAAGCCACAGTTTACGCAGATGTAATAACCACAAAGCCTCATGTAAAGCATAAACAGAAGATCAGGTTTCCTGTGGCAGATCAGGTAGTATAGTAGTAGAGGGACCATATACTTCCTCAACAACCAGTCAGTGGGCTTACAACGTCTTCTGCGTAATTCTGTCTCCTGCAGGTTTTTCTGGCTCTGCCGAAACCAGTTTTTCTTCCTCTCCTTTTAAAGAAGTCAATCATTTCTCAATTCAACTTCACCTTCAGAATGAAGGATTTTTTGAGTAATCATGATATTTTAAACCTACACCCCCAGAGACTATTCTTCCTCTGCCACCCCACATAAATAAAACTTAGACACAGAGCTCAAATGAGTGCCCAAGAATCCCATCACACAAGATCTGTCTACTAGAGTTAGGTATGGAAGTATGCCTCATGACTCTCAATCTTTTACTTTAACAGTAAGGTCTCCCCATTTATTTTACGACATGACTTGCATCTACTAGTCAATCTTTGTTCAGATTAGATTTTTGCTAAAGATCTCTATAATAAGATAAGTAAGGGGTTTTCCATATCATTCCATGCTCTCAAAAACTAAAATGTTAAGGTAAATTAAATTCTTGATCTCTCACTTTAAATGAGACGAGAGGAAATACTTTATGATTCTGAAAAAAAAAACCCAAAACATTTCTCTTCATTTGCTTTGAAATCAGTAGCCATTTACCACTTCAACTCCTGAAAACTATTATGAAATTCAGTATCAGCTACTACGGAAGATAAAGAACCAACAGCCCCCAAACCCGTATCTTACAATCCTTTGCTGAAGCAAGCATAACCAAGCAGAACATAACTGAGACCTAGAGAGCTGGGCCAGTAACTCTCCACAGTAACTATCCATCTACTGATATTCTGAAACAGGTAACACGATTTCTGTGGTAAATCTTTCTACTTTGAATTTACGTCAGCATGCTTTTCTGACTGATTAAGAATTTCTCTCACAAGCAAACTGCTTCCTCATAACATTTCCCCCTGTTTACACTCAAGTTTCATAAGCCATTTAGAGCCTTTTTTCTTTTCAATAGAGAACTATGCATGGCATTCTTCATTAGGTAAGGAAAGTAATATCTTGAAAGCACTTCTCCCACATGCACATAATACAGGAGCAGCAAACCCTCTGTTGGAAGGTGTAGTAAGTATTTATTGTGGGCTATTAAAGCCGAAACAGTATGAAGACCATGACAAAATATTGTCAAATCAATTTTGCTCACATGGTTCTTCCTGTAAATCATCTTCAGATATCACAGCTTGCTACAGCATAGAAAAGTTCCAAATTAAACTATTTAGAATTAAACTATTCAGAAAAAAAATTTTAGACAGAAATTAACATACCTTTTTCTTTAACCTAAGTTTTTCTGTGTTCTAATAACTAGAAACTGTATGTATACACAGAGAGAAAGAATCCACATCGTGTAGTAAACAGGGGGAAGCAAAGATGGAGCCAAATGAGAAACTTAATCTAAAATTAGACATTATGCCTGTATGCTTTTTTTTTTTTTGTCTTTGTTGTTACTAATTTTATGGTTTCTGGGTCTGGATTTTATTGTTTATTTGAATTAATGCTTTTAATGTTGAATTTCATTTTTACTTTTTTTTAAACAATTTACTCATTTTTTTCCCCATGTAGAATTTCTCTTTAAATGATAAGCTGTAGAAAAGTAAACAAATAAACCAGTCTAAGCAAGGTCCCTAACAGCTATTCAGTTAGAAGCTTGTAAGTCATAAAAAACTAAGAAGAAAAGAAATATTTAGATAAGGTTAGCACTTTTTTGTGGGACCACAGTAAGCCAGTACCCAGAATTTGTTTCAGGCAAGGGCAACTTTCTTCCATAGGGCTCAGTTCATGTGAATCATGGGTTGCCCGAGAAGCATGTAGAAAGTACTACCGTATCAAAATAGTATTTTACATTCACAGGTAACAGTATGAGCAACTATGTATGATAAAGGGCTACAGCTCCTGTCCATTTCTGCTTAGGTCACTCTTCCATCCTTTCTCATTACCAAACAGGTAACAAAGAAAGTTTCTTGAACTATTAATTAAATGTTAATTTTAACTGTTTAAATTAAATTAAATGTTAAAATTAATTAAATTAGATGTTAAAATTACACTGTAAAGTTAAATGTTAAAGTTAAATCTGCCAGGACCTGGAGACCAGGAAGAAAGTCCGGAGAAAGGAAACTTTCCCTTTCTGGAGGTGGATCAGGTTAGAGATCACTTAAACAAACTGGACATACACAAGCCCGTGGGCCCTGATGGGATGCACCCGCAAGTGCTGAGGGACCTGGCTGATGTCATTGCAAGGCCACTCTCAATCGTCTTTGAAAGGTCATGCTGATCAGGAAAGGTGCCTGAGGACTGGAAGAAAGCAAATGCAACTCCTAAGTTCAGCAAGTTAGAAGAAGAACAAGGAAGACCCAGGGAACTACAAGCTGGTCAGCCTCATCTTGATCCCTGGGAATGTGATGGAGCAGCTCATCCTGGACACCATTTCCAGGCACATGAAGGACAAGGTGATCAGGAGTAGTCAGCATGGATTCACAAAGGGGAAATCATGCTTAACCAATCTGACAGCCTTCTATGATGAGATGGCTGGCTGAGTAGATGAGCGGAGAGCAGTGAATGCTGTCTAGCTTGGCTGCAGTGAGGCTTTTGACACTGTCTCCCATAGCATGCCCATAGGCAAGCTGAGAAGTATGGGCTGGATGAGCAGACAGTGAGGTGGATTAAGAACTGGCTCAATGACCGAGCTCAGAGGGTCGTGATCAGTGGCATGAAGTCTAGTCGGAGGCCAGTAACTAGCGGTGTAGTCCAGAGGTCAACAGTGGGTGCAGTACAGTTCAACTTATGCATTAGTGACCAGGACGATGGAGCAGAGTGTGCCTCAGCAAACTTGCTGATGATCCCAAACTGAGAGGAGTGGCTGATACACCAAAGGCTTGTGCTGCCAGTCAGAGGGACCTCAACAGGCTGGAGAAGTGGACAGATGGGAACCTCGTGATGTTCAACAACAGCCAGTGCAGAGTCCTGCACATAGGGAGGAATAACCTCTGGGTTATTTCTAGAGAGCAGGCTGGGGGCTGACCTGCTGGAAAGCAGCTTTGCAGAGAAGGACCTGGGAGTCCTGGTGGACAACAAGGTTGAATATGAGCCAGCAACGTGCCCTTGCTGCAAAGGCGGACAATGGTATGCTCGGCTGCATTAGGCAGGGCGATGCCAGCATGTCGAGGGAGGTGATCCTTACCCTCTGCTCAGCCCTGATGAGGCCACACCTCGAGTGCTGGGTCCAGTCCTGGGCTCCCCAGTACAAGAGAGAGATGGAGTTACTGGGGTTAGTGCAACAAAGGGCCATGAAGATGATTAAGGGACTGGAGCACTTCTCATACAAGAAAAGGCTGAGAGAGCTGGGTCTGCTCAGCCTGGAGGAGAGAAGGCTGGGGGCGGGGCAAATCTTATCAATGTGTATAAATATCTGGAGGGAGGATATAAAGAAGATGGGGACAGACTCTTCTCAGTGGTGCTCAATGACAGGACAAGAAGCACTGGGCAGAAAACTGAAACACAGGAAGGTCCATCTGAATCTAAGGAAAAACTTTTTATTTATTTATTTATTTATTTTTAACTGTGAGAGTGACTGAGCACTGGAACAGGTTGCCCGGAGATTTTGTGGAGTCTCCATCCTTGGAGATGCTCAAAAGCTGTCTGGACACAGTGCTGGGCAGCCTGCTCTACCTGACCCTGCTTGAGCAGGGGGGCTGGACTAGCTGATCTCTAAATGCCCCTTCCAGCCTCAACCATTCTGTGATCCTGTTTTTCAGTCACTTCATTTCAGATGAATGAACATCATGACTGAATGTATACTACCCAAGACCCTTGCACATTTCATGACATTTGCCGTTTTATTTAATTAAGCACTGACAAAGGTTCCCATAACAAGATACCCTATACTTCCACAGGAAAGAAACTCATCACAAGAGATGCTTCAAGCAAATGATCATTACCTTCTTTAATGACCTGGTTGAGAGCCTCTCAAATACCAGAGGGATCTACTTTCCCGCCAAGCTTCTCCTCCCATTCTGCAAGAACATTACTATAACTACATTTTCTCTTTGGCAAAGAGATATATCAAATACAGCAAACAGCACTTTCTGGATATCTCATCAGTATCACTGTATAAATCAGTAACTGATAGGCCTAGATAAGAGGGCTGGAGATCTGCTAGTGCAAACACAAACAAAAACATACAGCTCCTCCACAAGTTCACTCAACATTAGCTAGAGAACACTCCTTCAAATGTGTTAAGATGTGCCATCTTAACAGTGAGCAGCAATTCCAAATTTGTAACAATTAGACAGAAAACTACATCTTCAGACCACACAATCCAGCTGACAGTATTATATGTATGGTAAACCTTAGACTTGTTTCTTACATAAACCTACTTTACGCAAGAGAAGAGAAAAAGAGGAAAAAAAGACCAAACACTAACCATGTGCCCTTGAAAGGAGCATGTAGAATAACCATCACATTCATGCTATATATCAAAAGGCACACACAAATGGACCAATTCTTTGAGTCTCATTCTCTTTTTTTAAAACAAATGTATACGAAAAAAATTTAAGAGAGCTATACAAGAAAAAGAAGTTCCTACACAATTCTAAACTGCACCTAAAATTATGTGCTGTATAGGTTAAACTTTTTTTACACTTAGCTTTAAGTTAAAGAACAGTTCCTGTTCTTTAAAATATCTACACTCTATATGCATTTTCTGGAAGTCTATTGAGGAAACACAGATAGAAACACAAGACTTTGAACTTGTTTGACTGAGAAAACTCTTTTAATCTCTGTTGTAACAGGCAAGCTTGCTATATGATCTCTTATTTTTAAACTCATCAAGTTCAGTCTTAACTGTTCCCATCTGAAAGCAGCTTTAGAACTTCACTTAGCTAGCTAGTAGTTTCTCATCCCCAACCTAGAACGTATTCACAGACACTTCATATCCATTTGCCCTGGTGCCAGTCCTGCCTTTAGCTTAAAGCTGTTTTTTTCCCCCTCCTTGCTTTTCACCTTCCAACAGTCTCCTGAAATATGATTTTATGTGGTGTAGTGGTTAAATGAGCTCTTCAAATGCCATAAAACAAACATGACCACCAAAACCAGAAGTCCCAGACTATCACTGTCAAGAGACACTCTTCTCACCCCCATGCTAGTCTTCGCCTTGTTCCAGCAGAGTTGTTTTCTGCAGATGTACACGACAGAAACAGAATCAGTGAACCAACCAACTTAAAAATCAAAACACCAAAACAAAGTTTACTTTTTGGTCACATCAGTTCCCTGTGTCAGCTTACTACAGAGCTATCTTTCCCTCACAGCAATGTGGAGGCAGGAGAGGAAAAGGGGAAAATGTTCCCCTATTTGTAGAGCTGGCTTACAGTGTTTATCCAACTACAGCCTGAAAACTCATTTTACTAGCCTACATAACCAAGCTCTTCTCAATTCTCCTCTTATAAAACAGGTTGCCCAAGGGCCATCTCATCCATTCCTGGAACTGACAGAAACAGCCTGAACCTATCTTTCCGAAAGATGGCGATCAGAACTTTTATACATCAGTACATATATTGATACACTGTAGGACTACATTTGTTGTTTTCTTCCTGCCCTCAGTCACACCACTTCTGTGGCTTATAATTATCCTTGATCACATGCAGTCACTTTTCTCTTCCAGAGGTCTCTTGGTGTTAACTCTCATGCCTATAATGTTATTACTACTCATTCCTGCTGCATGTTTTCATATTGCATCCCTTTTCCATCATTTCAGCATTATCATCCATTTTCGCAAGACATTCCAACCTTCCTTTGTAATGTTGACCCCTCAAGTTCACTCATCATCAAGTTAGAATTTACGGTATACAGTAGTTATTGTTACATTGTCCCAATATCTGTCTTGAGAAACACCACTTGCAAGCACCTTTCAGACCAGCAGTTCCTCTTTTGACACAAATTTGTTGCTGTTTCCTCCCCTTTAAACTGTTCCCCACCCAAGTTCTAGCTCTTGTACTAATTCTCCAATATTGCCATCTTTGAAAATAATTTATTTTGAGGTACTTTATAAAACATAATCAAATTCCAGGCAGGTAAGTATTGTTTTACACACACACACACACATAAATCTTTTTTGTTTTTACATAAAAAGTAAAAGAGTAAACCAGTCATTTACTCTTATGAAAGATGCAGGTCAGTCAGGCATGATCTATCTTTAGTAAATCCACATAGGACTCATTCTACTTACTTTCATATTGTTAATTAATTCTTTCCTTCGAAAATTCTCTAGAGCCTTGCATATTACTGATGTCAACCTCATTAGGCTATAGCTGCGCAGATCTCTGCCTCCAGTTCTTTTAAGAAAATGCATTTTCCATATTTCAGTAATAAACCTGCCAAGTTGGAGGTAGCATAGGTTTAAAATCCTTGCTTTGAGGTCTTCAGCTTCATGAATAAGTTCTTCCTAAATTCTGAAAGAAGTTACATGACTCCATTAATCAAGCTTACTGAATTTAGATTTTGCTTCCTCATCCCATCTTTGTTTTCATGCTTGGCATCAGTTTTTATTGAAAAAGGAGACCTTGGACTTGTTCGAATCATATGCAAATTACCGTCAATCTCTCCTTTTGCTTACTGACCTCCCTCCTCCAGTTATTTTTATATTTATGCAGCTGAAGACCCTTTTACTTAGATTTCCTTTAGAAAGTCTGTCTGTTCGTGATTCTAACAATTTTCATTCTATTCCTACAGTTCTTATCTCGGTGACACAGCTACCCTCTGCCCTCTCCAGCTACTTTCCTCTGCAAATTCTCTGATTAAAAAGATTTTGGTTTGGAAGCTTTGCTACCCAATTTTTGACAACACTTGAAAATTTCCTTCTACAAACATTTTATTGGCAGTGAGATAAAACTCAGTTATCAATAAATTTATAACTTTTGTTCTGTTATTGCATCAACACTGCATAGTTGTACAAGAAAGAAAGATCCCAAAAGAAGAACAGAAGCAACAAAAGCCACATCTGCTTTTGTCTCCAACCTATGTTTCTTCCACGTGGCCAAAAACAAGGTGAGGGCAAAAACGTGCTATTCTTCCTACAGACGTTCAACTGGTGTTGATCTCTTAACAGTCTTTGACAAGGAAGTGACCGATAAATACTGCAAACCTAGCTAGATGATCCAGTTACTTCATAGAAACTGATCCTGCAAACATACACATTTGAATGGCCCCTATATATCCTGAGAAAAAACAAAGCGCTACAAAATCATGCAGGTTTTTCAGAAAAGATTTAGTAATGCACTCAATGCATAACATCGCTCTTAAGTTTCAGCTGCTGCTGGTGTGATCTCTTCTTTTACATGTTGCCATCCTGTGCTTGTTTTGCTTACTGAAGCATAACAAAAATTAGTTTAACTCCTTGTTACCTTGTACTAAATAAGTTGGTTTCCGACCCCTTCTCAGATAATCAGTATGTTCTTTTGGTAATTTTCGCAGAGACTAACAATGAGCTAGGTAAAGAGACTGGTCTGCCTTCTCTCACTTTCAAAAGGGCCTCTTCTAGGAATGTTGAAGGGAAGGATACTGGTAAACCAGTGCTATGGGTTACTAGACCATTCAGTTCTCTAACAATTGAAACATATTGGACCATTTCGAAAAGCACAGAGAGCTTCATCCACTCTTCCAGATATGGGAGCTAGGAGGAAGGGCGGTGGGGGGAGCATTAGTGAACAACTGCCCACATTGAAACAGTGAAATACAATCTTTAAAGATTAGCTAATGAGAGAAAAGAAGAAAGGGGAAGGAAACAAAAGGGAAGAGAACAATTATAACAAACACAGTTTGTGTTAAACATTCACTGATGTAAATTAGAAGCTCAAGACACAAAATTTGGGTTTGATCATTACAACTACCCTGACTGGCACTTCATACACCATTTGTTTACCAGAAATACTGCTAGTCATGCAAACTCAGAGCAAATCAATTCCAAAATTATATCTACCTGCTCCGATAATAATGAAGCAACTATATTTGGTGACTATTTGGGTAACAAAATCTGCAGACAACTGATTATTTTTCCCTTTAGGAACGGGAAGTCCAAGAGTTCAAAATTTTCCTTCAACATAGCCATATTTAAAAACAAAACAACAACAACACAGCCATCTGAAAAGAACAGTTATTCATCATTTGATCATTTCAAATGTATGTGTACTTCTGAACACAAAACTCACTGTCTTTCTAAGCAGAGGTCAGTATTTATTCGACCTCAAGACTTCTAGAGACTGCCCAATCACAAAGCGCGTAATGACTCTAGAAGCTTAAATACCGGTTTTATTTTAATACTGCAGCATTAAGCAAAACACTGTTTGAATAGCCATTATTTTGTTGGCTCAAATTCAATTCCTACCGACACAAAACAAGCTTTAAAAAAAAAATCCTCCACTGTAACAGAGCTCTTAAAATTGAAAATCACAGAGAAAATGAGGGGGAAAAAAGAAAACAGAGGATAAAATACACTAAAATCCTTTTGGACAAGGAGTCAATAGTGCTCCAGGAGACGGAGCGCAGGGGCAGAGAGCTCTCTCTCTGCTTTCTGGTAGGTGACTCGATTCTTACTTCGGGGATTCACCCCATGCTGGGGGGATAAAGCACCGGGAGGCATCCCCTCCTCACGTCAGGGCTCCTGCACAGCCCCACTCAGGCCTCCCCAGCTCCATCCTTGGCTGAGGCAAGGACGCTAGTGGATTCACCTCAGGAAAAAAATAAATAAATAAATATATATATATATATATATATGTATGTTTTTTGACCTTCTGGGAGATCCCCTCAGCCTCTAGGCCCTTACCGATCAGCAGTGGTTATGGGGGGACACCGGCCGTGAGGAACTCGCGCCGCCGCGGCCGCCCCGCGCCTCAGGCCGCTCAGGCGAGGGCAGGGCAGAGCCGCGCGCGCCTCCACAGACGCCAACAGCCGCTGCCCGCACGAGGCGAACTGAGTCACGGCCCCGGCAGCGCCCCGCGCCCGTCGCGCCGCTGGGCTCAGGGCGCCGCCGCCGGCCCAACGCGCTCCCGAGCTTTGCCGACCCCGCGGAAACCAGCGACTCCCCCTCAAAACGAGCCCCCCACCCGCCCCGCGGGGAGCAGGCGGGCGCCCCTCACCTGGCAGCCCTTCTTGTGGTGGAAGCCCACCACCACGATGTGCAGCACCGGCCCCCGCTGCGGGCCGGCCGGCGGCGGAGGCGGGGGGGGGGAAGCGCCCCGCTTCTCCATGGCGATGGCGGCGGCACCCCGGGCCGCTCGCTCCGCCTCCCGGCGCCCAGGGGCCCGC